>NW_024061263.1:0-107500 GCF_016432855.1 Salvelinus namaycush
GGCTTGGTATCCCCCTGGGTTCAGAGTTAGGGTTAGACATGGCTTTGTATACCCCTGGGTTAGGTTAGAGTTAGACATTGGCATTGGTAACCCCTGGGTTAGAGGTTAGTGTTAGACATGGCTTTGTAAACCTCCTGTGTTAGGGTTAGGGTTAGACATAGGCTTTGTAACCCTCTGGGTAGGGTTTAGTGTTAGACATGGCTTTTGTAACCCTTGGGTTAGAGGTTTAAGACATGGCTTTTGTAACCTCTGGGTTAGGGTTAGGCATGGGCTTTGTAACCCCTGGGTTAGGGTTAGACATGGCTTTGTAACCTCTTGGGTTAGGGTGTTAGGTTTAGGACATTGGCTTTGTTTAACCCTGGCCGTATTAGGGTTCAGACATGGCTTTGTATAACCTCTGTGTTAGGGTTAGACATGTCTTGTACCTCGGGTTAGGTTAGACATAGGCTTTGTATAATCCCTGGTTAGGGTGTAGGACATGGCTCTGTAATCCTCTGGGTAGGGTTAGACAGGCCTGTATAACCATGGGTTAGAGTAGACAGGCTTTGTAACCCCTGGGTTAGGGTTAGAGTTAGACATGGCTTTGCAACCTCTGGGTTAGGGTTAGGGTTAGACATGGCTTTGTAACCCCTGGGTTAGGGTTAGGGTTAGACATGGCTTTGTAACCTCTGGGTTAGGGTTAGACATGGCTTTGTAACCCCTGGGTTAGGGTTAGGGTTAGACATGGCTTTGTAACCCCTGGGTTAGAGTTAGACATGGCTTTGTAACCCCTGGGTTAGAGTTAGACATGGCTTTGTAACCCCTGGGTTAGGGTTAGACATGGTTTTTGTAACCCCTGGGTTAGGGTTAGACATGGCTTTGTAACCTCTGGGTTAGAGTTAGGGTTAGACATGGCTTTGTAACCCCTGGGTTAGGGTTAGGGTTAGACATGGCTTTGTAACCTCTGGGTTAGAGTTACAGTTAGACATGGCTTTGTAACCTCTGGGTTAGGGTTAGACATGGCTTTGTAACCTCTGGGCTAGGGTTAGACATGGCTTTGTAACCTATGGGTTAGAGTTAGACATGGCTTTGTAACCTCTGGGTTAGGGTTAGACATGGCTTTGTAACCCCTGGGTTAGGGTTAGGGTTAGACATGGCTTTGTAACCCCTGGGTTAGAGTTAGACATGGCTTTGTAACCTCTGGGTTAGGGTTAGACATGGCTTTGTAACCCCTGGGTTAGGGTTAGGGTTAGACATGGCTTTGTAACCTCTGGGTTAGGGTTAGACATGGCTTTGTAACCTCT
Source organism: Salvelinus namaycush (assembly GCF_016432855.1). Taxonomy (NCBI): domain Eukaryota; kingdom Metazoa; phylum Chordata; class Actinopteri; order Salmoniformes; family Salmonidae; genus Salvelinus; species Salvelinus namaycush. Next base: position 1,284 of record NW_024061263.1, read on the forward strand.
GGGTTAGGGTTAGGGTTAGACATGGCTTTGTAACCCCTGGGTTAGGGTTAGACATGGCTTTGTAACCTCTGGGTTAGGGTTAGACATGGCTTTGTAACCTCTGGGTTAGGGTTAGACATGGCTTTGTAACCTCTGGGTTAGAGTTAGGGTTAGACATGGCTTTGTAACCCCTGGGTTAGGGTTAGGGTTAGGGTTAGACATGGCTTTGTAACCCCTGGGTTAGGGTTAGAGTTAGACATGGCTTTGCAACCTCTAGGTTAGGGTTAGGGTTAGACATGGCTTTGTAACCTCTGGTTTAGGGTTAGACATGGCTTTGTAACCCCTGGGTTAAGGTTAGGGTTAGACATGGCTTTGTAACCTCTGGGTTAGAGTTAGGGTTAGACATGGCTTTGTAACCCCTGGGTTAGGGTTAGGGTTAGACATGGCTTTGTAACCCCTGGGTTAGGGTTAGGGTTAGACATGGCTTTGTAACCTCTGGGTTAGAGTTAGACATGGCTTTGTAACCCCTGGGTTAGGGTTAGACATGGCTTTGTAACCTCTGGGTTAGGGTTAGACATGGCTTTGTAACCCCTTGGTTAGAGTTAGACATGGCTTTGTAACCCCTGGGTTAGAGTTAGGGTTAGACATGGCTTGGTAACCCCTGGGTTAGAGTTAGACATGGCTTTGTAACCCCTGGGTTAGGGTTAGACATGGCTTTGTAACCTCTGGGTTAGGGTTAGGGTTAGACATGGCTTTGTAACCCCTGGGTTATGGTTAGACATGGCTTTGTAACCCCTGGGTTAGAGTTAGAGTTAGACATGGCTTTGTAACCCCTGGGTTAGGGTTAGGGTTAGACATGGCTCTGTATCCTCAGGGTTAGGGTTAGACATGGCTTTGTAACCCCTGGGTTAGAGTTAGGCATGGCTTTGTAACCCCTGGGTTAGGGTTAGACATGGCTTTGTAACCTCTGGGTTAGGGTTAGGGTTAGACATGGCTTTGTAACCCCTGGGTTAGGGTTAGGCATGGCTTTGTAACCTCTGGGTTAGGGTTAGACATGGCTTTGTAACCTCTGGGTTAGGGTTAGACATGGCTTTGTAACCTATGGGTTAGAGTTAGACATGGCTTTGTAACCTCTGGGTTAGGGTTAGACATGGCTTTGTAACCTCTGGGTTAGGGTTAGGGTTAGACATGGCTTTGTAACCCCTGGGTTAGAGTTAGACATGGCTTTGTAACCCCTGGGTTAGAGTTAGAGTTAGACATGGCTTTATAACCTCTGGGTTAGGGTTAGGGTTAGACATGGCTTTGTAACCCCTGGGTTAGAGTTAGGGTTAGACATGGCTTTGTAACCTCTGGGTTAGGGTTAGACATGGCTTTGTAACCCCTGGGTTAGGGTTAGGGTTAGACATGGCTTTGTAACCCCTGGGTTAGAGTTAGACATGGCTTTGTAACCCCTGGGTTAGAGTTAGACATGGCTTTGTAACCCCTGGGTTAGGGTTAGACATGGTTTTGTAACCCCTGGGTTAGGGTTAGACATGGCTTTGTAACCTCTGGGTTAGAGTTAGGGTTAGACATGGCTTTGTAACCCCTGGGTTAGGGTTAGGGTTAGACATGGCTTTGTAACCTCTGGGTTAGAGTTACAGTTAGACATGGCTTTGTAACCTCTGGGTTAGGGTTAGACATGGCTTTGTAACCTCTGGGCTAGGGTTAGACATGGCTTTGTAACCTATGGGTTAGAGTTAGACATGGCTTTGTAACCTCTGGGTTAGGGTTAGACATGGCTTTGTAACCCCTGGGTTAGGGTTAGGGTTAGACATGGCTTTGTAACCCCTGGGTTAGAGTTAGACATGGCTTTGTAACCTCTGGGTTAGGGTTAGACATGGCTTTGTAACCCCTGGGTTAGGGTTAGGGTTAGACATGGCTTTGTAACCTCTGGGTTAGGGTTAGACATGGCTTTGTAACCTCTGGGTTAGGGTTAGGGTTAGACATGGCTTTGTAACCCCTGGGTTAGGGTTAGACATGGCTTTGTAACCTCTGGGTTCGGGTTAGACATGGCTTTGTAACCTCTGGGTTAGGGTTAGACATGGCTTTGTAACCTCTGGGTTAGAGTTAGGGTTAGACATGGCTTTGTAACCCCTGGGTTAGGGTTAGGGTTAGGGTTAGACATGGCTTTGTAACCCCTGGGTTAGGGTTAGAGTTAGACATGGCTTTGCAACCTCTAGGTTAGGGTTAGGGTTAGACATGGCTTTGTAACCTCTGGTTTAGGGTTAGACATGGCTTTGTAACCCCTGGGTTAAGGTTAGGGTTAGACATGGCTTTGTAACCTCTGGGTTAGAGTTAGGGTTAGACATGGCTTTGTAACCCCTGGGTTAGGGTTAGGGTTAGACATGGCTTTGTAACCCCTGGGTTAGGGTTAGGGTTAGACATGGCTTTGTAACCTCTGGGTTAGAGTTAGACATGGCTTTGTAACCCCTGGGTTAGGGTTAGACATGGCTTTGTAACCTCTGGGTTAGGGTTAGACATGGCTTTGTAACCCCTGGGTTAGAGTTAGACATGGCTTTGTAACCCCTGGGTTAGAGTTAGGGTTAGACATGGCTTTGTAACCCCTGGGTTAGAGTTAGACATGGCTTTGTAACCCCTGGGTTAGGGTTAGACATGGCTTTGTAACCTCTGGGTTAGGGTTAGGGTTAGACATGGCTTTGTAACCCCTGGGTTAGAGTTAGACATGGCTTTGTAACCCCTGGGTTAGAGTTAGACATGGCTTTGTAACCCCTGGGTTAGGGTTAGACATGGCTCTGTATCCTCAGGGTTAGGGTTAGACATGGCTTTGTAACCCCTGGGTTAGGGTTAGGCATGGCTTTGTAACCCCTGGGTTAGGGTTAGACATGGCTTTGTAACCTCTGGGTTAGGGTTAGGGTTAGACATGGCTTTGTAACCCCTGGGTTAGGGTTAGGCATGGCTTTGTAACCTCTGGGTTAGGGTTAGACATGGCTTTGTAACCTCTGGGTTAGGGTTAGACATGGCTTTGTAACCTATGGGTTAGAGTTAGACATGGCTTTGTAACCTCTGGGTTAGGGTTAGACATGGCTTTGTAACCTCTGGGTTAGGGTTAGGGTTAGACATGGCTTTGTAACCCCTGGGTTAGAGTTAGACATGGCTTTGTAACCCCTGGGTTAGAGTTAGAGTTAGACATGGCTTTATAACCTCTGGGTTAGGGTTAGGGTTAGACATGGCTTTGTAACCCCTGGGTTAGAGTTAGGGTTAGACATGGCTTTGTAACCTCTGGGTTAGGGTTAGACATGGCTTTGTAACCCCTGGGTTAGGGTTAGGGTTAGACATGGCTTTGTAACCCCTGGGTTAGAGTTAGACATGGCTTTGTAACCCCTGGGTTAGAGTTAGACATGGCTTTGTAACCCCTGGGTTAGGGTTAGACATGGCTTTGTAACCCCTGGGTTAGGGTTAGACATGGCTTTGTAACCTCTGGGTTAGAGTTAGGGTTAGACATGGCTTTGTAACCCCTGGGTTAGGGTTAGGGTTAGACATGGCTTTGTAACCTCTGGGTTAGAGTTACAGTTAGACATGGCTTTGTAACCTCTGGGTTAGGGTTAGACATGGCTTTGTAACCTCTGGGCTAGGGTTAGACATGGCTTTGTAACCTATGGGTTAGAGTTAGACATGGCTTTGTAACCTCTGGGTTAGGGTTAGACATGGCTTTGTAACCCCTGGGTTAGGGTTAGGGTTAGACATGGCTTTGTAACCCCTGGGTTAGAGTTAGACATGGCTTTGTAACCTCTGGGTTAGGGTTAGACATGGCTTTGTAACCCCTGGGTTAGGGTTAGGGTTAGACATGGCTTTGTAACCTCTGGGTTAGGGTTAGACATGGCTTTGTAACCTCTGGGTTAGGGTTAGGGTTAGACATGGCTTTGTAACCCCTGGGTTAGGGTTAGACATGGCTTTGTAACCTCTGGGTTAGGGTTAGACATGGCTTTGTAACCTCTGGGTTAGGGTTAGACATGGCTTTGTAACCTCTGGGTTAGAGTTAGGGTTAGACATGGCTTTGTAACCCCTGGGTTAGGGTTAGGGTTAGGGTTAGACATGGCTTTGTAACCCCTGGGTTAGGGTTAGAGTTAGACATGGCTTTGCAACCTCTAGGTTAGGGTTAGGGTTAGACATGGCTTTGTAACCTCTGGTTTAGGGTTAGACATGGCTTTGTAACCCCTGGGTTAAGGTTAGGGTTAGACATGGCTTTGTAACCTCTGGGTTAGAGTTAGGGTTAGACATGGCTTTGTAACCCCTGGGTTAGGGTTAGGGTTAGACATGGCTTTGTAACCCCTGGGTTAGGGTTAGGGTTAGACATGGCTTTGTAACCTCTGGGTTAGAGTTAGACATGGCTTTGTAACCCCTGGGTTAGGGTTAGACATGGCTTTGTAACCTCTGGGTTAGGGTTAGACATGGCTTTGTAACCCCTTGGTTAGAGTTAGACATGGCTTTGTAACCCCTGGGTTAGAGTTAGGGTTAGACATGGCTTGGTAACCCCTGGGTTAGAGTTAGACATGGCTTTGTAACCCCTGGGTTAGGGTTAGACATGGCTTTGTAACCTCTGGGTTAGGGTTAGGGTTAGACATGGCTTTGTAACCCCTGGGTTATGGTTAGACATGGCTTTGTAACCCCTGGGTTAGAGTTAGAGTTAGACATGGCTTTGTAACCCCTGGGTTAGGGTTAGGGTTAGACATGGCTCTGTATCCTCAGGGTTAGGGTTAGACATGGCTTTGTAACCCCTGGGTTAGAGTTAGGCATGGCTTTGTAACCCCTGGGTTAGGGTTAGACATGGCTTTGTAACCTCTGGGTTAGGGTTAGGGTTAGACATGGCTTTGTAACCCCTGGGTTAGGGTTAGGCATGGCTTTGTAACCTCTGGGTTAGGGTTAGACATGGCTTTGTAACCTCTGGGTTAGGGTTAGACATGGCTTTGTAACCTATGGGTTAGAGTTAGACATGGCTTTGTAACCTCTGGGTTAGGGTTAGACATGGCTTTGTAACCTCTGGGTTAGGGTTAGGGTTAGACATGGCTTTGTAACCCCTGGGTTAGGGTTAGACATGGCTTTGTAACCTCTGGGTTAGGGTTAGACATGGCTTTGTAACCTCTGGGTTAGGGTTAGACATGGCTTTGTAACCTATGGGTTAGAGTTAGACATGGCTTTGTAACCTCTGGGTTAGGGTTAGACATGGCTTTGTAACCCCTGGGTTAGGGTTAGGGTTTGACATGGCTTTGTAACCCCTGGGTTAGAGTTAGACATGGCTTTGTAACCTCTGAGTTAGGGTTAGACATGGCTTTGTAACCCCTGGGTTAGGGTTAGACATGGCTTGGTAACCCCTGGGTTAGAGTTGGACATGGCTTTGTAACCCCTGGGTTAGAGTTGGACATGGCTTGGTAACCCCTGAATGCTGGTGTCAGGTTTAAGGTTAGTGTAATGGCTGGTAAAAAAAAATAAAAAAAATACCAGTTCACCTGTCTTCTTCAACTTGTCCAGCTGATGGAGACAGAGGCTTCTATATAGCTTTCTCCATCATTATTCATTCAAGCCTGTGGGCTCAATAGGACACATCTATGAATCCAAAATCGCTCCATAGTCTGTCTGTGTGTTAACGACCACCCCTGGTTAGATTCCAACCCTGCTATTCTTAACTGTGTTACTGGATGAGATATTAAGTGGGAGTATAGTGGGGTTTTAACCTACTCTTTACATTTATGATATAGATGTTGTTTGAGTCTGGCTTCCAAGGAGTTCCTTGTTTCTCCATTATACACTTATCTACATTGTAGACATTCAATACAATATACAATGTTGGTGGTCCTTAAATCCAGAGTCCTTAAATCCTTAATTCCTCATCCTCCTTTGTCTGCTGGAAGTTATCCTTCACTACAGAGTTAAACTTCATAGAAGACTGTGAGTATGTTGTGACAAATGGGACAATGACTTCCCATTCATTTTTGTCCATTTCAGGGGGGTGTTCCCTTACATCATTACTGGTCCCCTCATATATTTATTTTATTTATTTTATTTGACCTTTATTTAACCGGGTAGGCCAGTTGAGAACAAGTTCTCATTTACAACTGAGACCTGGCCAAGATAAAGCAAAGCAGTGCGACACAAACAACAACACAGAGTTACACATGGAATAAACAAGTGTTCAGTCAATAACACAATAACACAATAACACAATAGAAAAAAATAAGTCTATATACAGTGTGTGCAAATGGCTTGAGGAGGTAAGGCAATAAATAGGCCATAGTAGCGAAGAAATTACAATTTAGCAAATTAACACTGGAGTGATAGATGTGCAGATGATGATGTGCAAGTAGAAATGCTGGTGTGCAAAAGAGCAGAAAAGTAAATAAATAAAAAACAATATGGGGATGAGGTAGGTAAATTGGATGGGCTATTTACAGATGGGCTATGTACAGCTTAGCTGCTCAGATAGCTGTTGTTTAAAGGGAAAGTGTTAGTGAGGGAAACATAAGTCTCCAACTTCAGCGATTTTTGCAATTCGTTCCAGTCATTGGCAGCAGAGAACTGGAAGGAAAGGCGGCCAAAGCAGGTGTTGGCTTTGGGGATGACCAGTGAGATATATCTGCTGGAGAGCGTGCTACGGGTGGGTGTTGTTATCGTGACCAGTGAGCTGAGATAAGGCGGAGCTTTACCTAGCATAGACTTATAGATGACCTGGAACCAGTGGGTCTGACGATGAATATGTAGCGAGGGCCAGCCGACAAGAGCATACAGGTCGCAGTGTTGGGTGGTATATGGGGCTTTGGTGACAAAATGGATGGCACTGTGATAGACTGCATCCAGTTTGCTGAGTAGAGTGTTGGAGGCTATTTTGTAAATGACAGCGACGGTAGTGAAGGAGGCTTTGTTGCGAAATAGGAAGCTGATTCTAGATTTAATTTTGGATTGGAGATGTTTAATATGAGTCTGGAAGGAGAGTTTACAGTCTAGCCAGACACCTAGGTATTTGTAGTTGTCCACATTTTCCAAATTCAGAACTGTCCAAAGTAGTGATGCTAGTCGGGTGGGGGCAGCAAACGGTTGAAGAGCATGCATTTAGTTTTACTAGCGTTTTAGAGCAGTTGGAGGCCACGGAAGGAGTGTTGTATGGCATTGAAGCTGGTTTGGAGGTTTGTTAGAACAGTGTCCAAAGAAGGGCCAGATGTATGCAGAAGGGTGTCGTCTGCGTAGAGGTGGATCAGAGAATCACCCGCAGCAAGAGCGACATCATTGATATATACAGAGAAAAGAGTCGGCCCGAGAATTGAACCCTGTGGTACATCCATAGAGACTGAGGTCCGGACAACAGGCCCTCCGATTGGACACACTGAACTTTATCTGAGAAGTAGTTGGTCAACCAGGCAAGGCAGTCATTTGAGGAACCAAGGCTGTTGAGTCTGCCGATAAGAATACGATGATTGACAGAGTCGAAAGCCTTGGCCAGGTCGATGAATACGGCTGCACAGTACTGTCTTTTATCGATGGCGATATTATGATATCGTTTATTACCTTGAGCGTGGCTGAGGTGCACCCATGACCAGCTCGGAAACCGGATTGCACAGTGGAGAAGGTACGGTGGGATTCAAAATGGTCAGTGATCTGTTTATTAACTTGGCTTTCGAAGACTTTAGAAAGGCAGGGCAGGATGGATATAGTTCTGTAACAGTTTGGATCTAGAGTGTCCCCCCTTTGAAGAGGGGGATGGCCGTGGCAGCTTTCCAATCTTTGGGAATCTCGGACCATACAAAAGAGAGGTGGAACAGACTGGTAATAGGGGTTGCAACAATGGCAGTGGATAATTTTAGAAAGAGAGGGTCCAGATTGTCTAGCCTGGCTGATTTGAGGTTAGGCAGGTGGATTCAGTGTCAGGAGAGGCAGGCTCTTTCAGAACATCTGCCATCTGGATTTGGGTGAAGGAGAAGCTGGGGAGGCTCGGGCAAGTAGCTGCGGGGGGTGCGGAGCTGTTGGCTGGGCTTGGGGTAGCCAGGAGGAAAGCATGGCCAGCCATAGAGAAATGCTTATTGAAATTCTCGAATATCGTGGATTTATCGATGGTGACAGTGTTACCTAGCCTCAGTGCAGTGGGCAGCTGGGAGGAGGTGCTCTTATTCTCCATGGACTTTACAGTGTCCCAGAACTTTTTGGAGTTAGAGCTACAGGATGCAAATTTCTGTTTGAAAAAGCTAGCATTTGCTTTCCTGACTGACTGTGTGTATTGGTTCCTGACTTCCCTGAACAGTTTCATATCGCGGGGACTATTCGATGCTATTGCAGTCCGCCACAGGATGTTTTTGTGCTGGTCGAGGGCAGTCAGGTCTGGAGTGAACCAAGGGCTATATCTGTTCTTAGTTCTACATTTTGTGAAAGGGGCATGCTTATTTAAGATGGTGAGGAAATTACTTTTAAAGAACGACCAGGCATCCTTTACTGACGGGATGTGGTCAGTATCCTTACAGGAAACCCGGGCCAGGTCGATTAGAAAGCTCGCAGAAGTGTTTTAAGGAGCGTTTGACAGTGAGGAGGGGAGGTCGTTTTATAGCGGACCCATAGCGGATGCAGGCAATGAGGCAGTGATCGCTGAGATCCTGATTGAAAACAGCAGAGGTATATTAGGAGAGTAAGTTGGTCAGGATAATATCTATGAGGGTGCCCATGTTTACAGATTTAGGGTTGTACCTGGTGCGTTCCTTGATGATTTGTGTGAGATTGAGGGCATCTAGCTTAGATTGTAGGACGGCCGGGGTGTTAAGCATATCCCAGTTTAGGTCACCTAACAGAACTAACTCTGAAGATAGATGAGGGGCAATCAATTCAGATATGGTATCCAGGGCACAGCTGGGAGCTGAGGGGGGTCTATAACAGGCGGCAACAGTGAGAGACTTATTTCTGGAGAGATTCATTTTTTAAATTAGAAGCTCGAACTGTTTGGTTGTAGACATGGAAAGTATGACAGAACTTTGCAGGCTAACTCCTCCCCCTTTGGCAGTTCTATCTTGACGGAAAATGTTGTAGTTAGGAATGGAGATCTCAGAATTTTTGGTGGCCTTCCTAAGCCAGGATTCAGACACGGCTAGGACATCAGGGTTGTCCGAGTGTGCTAAAGCAGTGAGTAAAACAAACTTAGAGAGGAGGCTTCTGATGTTGACATGCATGAAACCAAGGCTTTTTCCGGTTACATAAGTCAACAAATGTAAGCGACTATGGACACACAGGGCCTGGGTTAACCTCCACATCACCCGAGGATCAGAAGAGGAGTAGGATGAGGGTACGGCTAAAGGCTATCAAAACTGGTCATCTAGTGCGTTGGGGACAGAGAATAAAAGGAGCAGATTTCTGGGCGTGGTAAAATAGATTCAGGGCAAAATGTACAGACAGGGGTAGGGTGTAGGGGTAGGGGTAAAGTGGAGGTAAGCCCAGGCACCGGGTGATGATAAGAGAGTTTGCATCTCTGGACGCACTAGTTATGCTGAGTGAGGTCACCGCATTTACATTTACATTTAAGTCATTTAGCAGACGCTCTTATCCAGAGCGACTTACAAATTGGAAAGTTCATACATATTCATCCTGGTCCCCCCGTGGGGAATGAACCCACAACCCTGGCGTTGCAAGCGCCATGCTCTACCAACTGAGCCACACGGGACCATCCCCGCATGCGTGGGAGGTGGGACAAATATAGGTTCAGTTCCAAAGATAATGTTCACCTCAGCTCTTACGGTCCGGAGGAAACGTTTGGAATAACCTCTGGGCCTAAGAACCTTAAAAATAATTCCAGAGCCTCCTTCACATGTTTTTCCTGTGTGCAAATTCTGTGAAATCTGATAAACTGCGAGTTTATCAATCCTCTGTATGTGTGTTTTGGATGAAAGCTAGATTTGTGTAAGAGGGCATGAGTGAAATAAACCTGTGTTGCTAATTTCTTCATGTTACCAATAGGCTCTACCGCCTCCAACGTTCTAATTTACTTCCGACCGAGTTTATGACTTCCGGAGCGAGTTTATGACTTCCGGAGCGAGTTTATGACTTCCGGAGCGAGTTCATGACTTCCGGAGCGAGTGCATGACTTCCGGAGCGAGTGCATGACTTCCGGAGCGAGTTCATGACTTCCGGAGCGAGTTCATGACTTCCGGAGCGAGTTTATGACTTCCGGAGCGAGTTCATGACTTCCGGAGCGAGTTTATGACTTCCGGAGCGAGTTTATGACTTCCGGAGCGAGTTCATGACTTCCGGAGCGAGTTCATGACTTCCGGAGCGAGTTTATGACTTCCGGAGCGAGTTTATGACTTCCGGAGCGAGTTTATGACTTCCGGAGCGAGTTCATGACTTCCGGAGCGAGTTCATGACTTCCGGAGCGAGTTCATGACTTCCGGAGCGAGTTCATGACTTCCGGAGCGAGTTTATGACTTCCGGAGCGAGTTCATGACTTCCGGAGCGAGTTCAGTTGGAGAAAAAGGTGGAGAAAAGGTGCAAAAAGGTACACGGAAAAAAAGGTGTTACTTGGAGTTCACCATTCAGAGTGAAAGAGGAGGATGTAGTGTTTGGAGTTCACCATTCAGAGTGAAAGAGGAGGAGGGAGAGAAAGAGGAGGATGTAGTGTTTGGAGTTCACCATTCCTCGACTGTGAAGGTGTATGCGTCTATGTGTCTCTGTGTCTCTGTCTCTGTCTCTGTGTCTCTGTGTCTGTGTCTCTGTGTCTGTGTCTCTGTCTATGTGTCTGTGTCTCTGTGTCTGTGTCTGTGTCTGTGTGTCTGTGTGTCTGTGTCCCTGTGTCTTTGGTACTTCCAGCTTTACTACTGATCCTTGTCGTAGTGATGCTTCGACCAAGTGGTGCTGAGACTGAGGAGATGCCCTTCTTTTATAGAGGAAAGAGGCGTGGTCTAATAGGTGTCAAGGATTCCTATTGGTTCATGACGCGTGCATGCACTGAGCATGTGAGGGGTATGGCCAATTCTAGTTTGTGATGTCAATGTCATCAGGAGATCAGGGTGATTTGCGAGATCCTGCGTCTTTTAGGATGGAGAGCCTGTTCCATTGATTACAGTGGTAAAGGCCTGTAACGTTTGTTCAAAATGGGGAATTGCATTGGAGCGGATGTCTTTACGTCTTGGGGTGCTGTTTCCCTTGTGGTGATCGGTCCAGGAGGTGTTGGAGTGCCAGTCCTTAGAGTTACAGGAAGCCCTTGGTGGGGTTCCTGGGAGGTGGAGAAAGTTCTCACCATGTCCTCTAAGATGGTCGTCTTGACCTCTGGTATACCATTGACCTGTGTGTTAGTGTTGGGGAGCGGCTCGTCGTTGGTTCTCCTTGCTCCAGTAAAGTTGTTTAAGCTGTTCCCCGGTTCCATGGGTGTTGGTTGCAGAGGTTGATATTGGGTAGGGTTGTAACTAGCTCATCAGGCTAATTTTGTGAGTTGTTTTATGGTCTCACGGCGTCTCCTAAATTGGGTGCCTTGACCACCCTATTCCTATTGACTAACACATTTGAATCAATAATGAGGAGAGACAAGGTCAATCACCAATCAGGATATTACTTGATTCATAACTTTATTAATTATAAGGGCACAAGGCGAGAGCCATATGCAGACACCAGAGGCAGATGGTTGAGCTTCGATATTTATTATACCAAAAGGCAAAAGGCAGATCGGGGACAAGTGAGAGTTCATAAACCAGGTCCGAGTCCAAACAGTACCAGGGGACAGGCAGGCTCGAGGTCAGAACAGGCAGAGTGGTTAGGCAGGCGAATTCGGTGTCAGGACAGGCACTGCATTGTCGGAACTAGAAACACAAGCATTTTGCTACACTCGCATTAACATCTGCTAACCATGTGTATGTGACAAATAACATTTGATTTGATTTGATTTGACAGGCAAGGGTCAAAACCAGGAGGGCGGAAAAACAGAAACTGGGAAAAAAAGGACCTAGGAGAAACGTTGGTTGACTTGGCAAAACAAGACGAACTGGCACAGAGAGACAGGAAACACATGGATAAATTCACCGGGGACTAATGGGCAAAACAAGACGAACTGGCACAGAGAGACAGGAAACACATGGATAAATTCACCGGGGACTAATGGGGAAAACAAGGCAACTGGCACAGAGAGACAGGAAACACAGGGATAAATTCACCGGGGACTAATGGTGAAAACTGGAGACACCTGGAGGTGGGTGGAGACAATCACCAAGACAGGTGAAACAGATCAGGGCGTGACATTAATAAGGCAGCCGGTGAGGCAGGTCGAGCAGCTCTGACATAGAAAGAATATAAATATATTTTATAGAAAAGAAACACCCTCTTAGTCTACGTGACGAACAGCAGATGTGTGAAATGGGTCACAAGGTGAGACTTGAAATATGAAAAAGGAGTATCCCCCAGCCAGATAGCATTTTCTGGATAGACTGTTCTTATTGGACAGAAACCAGACTTTGGCCCCTAAGACAAGGTTCTTCTCATCATTATCCATATCCTAAGACAAGGTTCCTCTCATCATTATCCATGCCCTAAGACAAGGTTCTTCTCATCATTATCCATGCCCTAAGACAAGGTTCCTCTCATCATTATCCATGCCCTAAGACAAGGTTCTTCTCATCATTATCCATATCCTAAGACAAGGTTCCTCTCATCATTATCCATGCCCTAAGACAAGGTTCCTCTCATCATTATCCATACCCTAAGACAAGGTTCCTCTCATCATTATCCATATCCTAAGACAAGGTGCTCATTGTGGAAGTGGGCTGCTCGTGTTGTTGTGGGGGAGAACAGGGGGAGGTGGTCATTGTGGAAGTGGGCTTCTCATTGGACGGCTACATGGAGCAGGCCTTTCCAGACAAGCTGTACCAGCCCCTCAGGCAGGCTGGGACAGCCTCGGGTGGAGGTTCAAGCTGGTGGCACTGTTACGTACACAGGCTTGTAGTACGTGGCCTGACAGAAACTAGGGCAAAGCAAATTGGCTAGGTACTGCTCTGTTTCAGCTGGGCAGCCTAGCTGCTTGGAGAAGCAGGTGCTTTCTGTACCCTTGAGGGACATGCAGACAGGAACCTCTGATTGGTGGATTCAAATAAAGTGTGTGTGTGTGTGTGTGTGTGTGTGTGTGTTGTGTGTGTGTTGTGTGTGCGTGCGTGCGTGCGTGCGTGCGTGCGTGCGTGCGTGCGTGCGTGCGTGCGTGCGTGCGTGCGTGGTGTGTGAGTGTGACGTTTATACCAGTGTATTGTCGTGGCTGAGCTGAGTTCAATGGTCCCCATGGTAACACAATACACTGCTGATGATAATAGCCAACAAACATCTAGAACCCTGGGGACAATGGACGTCACAAGCCACAGTGACACAGGGACAGTAGCAGGGAACAGGGGCAGAGGACTGATTTACTAGACTGACCTGTACTGTACTATGCAAACACTAGTGTAGCTTCCCAATAGTATTTTCCTTTCTCCTGAAGTGTGCAATTCATGGATGTGAAAGGAAATGACTGGTATGTAGAAACACCCTCTATCCCATTTCTACACCAATCCAAGGTTTTTACATTTATGGGGAGTAATAAACAAGGACACACTTACGGAGGAAGGAGAGATTATAGGGTTCAACTTTACTAGGCTGAAAACAAGCAGACTGGACTGAACTGCACCAGGAAAGCAGACATTAGGGTACAGTGGTGCTGAGTGATTAGTGCTTTTTGAAGTCTGTTCGCTTTTCGATTATTCCTGTTGAATGCTGTAACACAGAATAATTCACTTCTCAGAGACTAGTTTCCTGAATTTCCGCCTGACTGACGTGCTCAAAGTAAACGGCCTGTTACTCAGGTTCCAGAAGCCAGGATATGCATATAATTGGTAGTATTGGATAGAAAACACTTTGACGTTTCTAAAACTGTTAAAATAATGTCTGAGACTATAACAGAATTATGGCAGGCGAAAATCCGAAGAAAATCCAACCGGAAATGGGGTTTTTTGAGCTCCTAAGCTCTTATAATGGGAACCTATTGTATCTATGTAAATCCGTCTCCCAGATTGCTATTCCTATGGCTTCCACTAGATGTCAACAGTCTTTAACCTCTTGGAAATAGGGGGCGCCATTTCCACTTTGGGAAAAAATAGTGCCCAAATTAAACGGCCTCGTACTCTGTTCTAGATCATATGATATGCATATTATTATTACTATTGGATAGAAAACACTCTGAAGTTTCTAAAACTGTTTGAATTATATCTGTGAGTAAAACAGAACTCATTTGGCAGGCAAAGTTCCAAACAGGAAGTGAAAATTCTGAAATGGGTCTCTCTGACAGGCCTCGCCTATTCAATTGCCTTATATTTATGGATCTGTATGCACTTCATACGCCTTCCACTAGATGTCAACAGGCAGTAGAATGTTGAATGAGGTGTCTGGCCTGATGTGGGACCGAATGAGAGATTTTGGAGTGACAGGTCAGCCATATTGGCAGTATTTTGCTGGGCACCTGGGCGCACCATATATTTTTCTGCAATGCGTTAGGTAGACACGAAGAAATGCTCCGTCTGGGACGTTATTGGATACATATGAAAAAAACATCCTAAAGATGGATTTTCAACTGAGTTTTACCAGTTTATTCGACTTTTATTATGACTTTTGGAATTTTTAGTTCCATGCGCCAAACGTTCATGGACACGTGAGCACCATTATGCTAGCCAAAGTTGCTAATTCGACAGAAGAAATGGACATTCTAAAACAAAACAACGATTTATTGTGGAACTAGGACTCCTGGCACTGCATTCTGATGAAAGTTCATCAAAGGTAAGAGAATATTTATGATGTTATTTCGTATTTTTGTTGAATATGTGGACTCCAACATGGCGTAGAATGGCTGAGCGCTGTCTCAGATTATTGTATGCTGTGCTTTTTACTAAAGTAATTTTTTTTAAATCTAACACAGCGGTTGCATTAAGAACCAGTGTATCTTTAATTATTTGTCCAACATGTATTTTTCAGCAAATTTTATGATGAGTTTTTCTGTAAGATTACGTGACTCTCCAAAATTTCTCCGGACATTTTGGTGCCATTTGTGACTATGGCTGCAATGTAAAACTACGATTTATACCTATAAATATGCACATTTTCGAACAAAACATAAATGTATTGTATAACATGATGTCATAAGACTGTCATCTGATGAAGTTGTTCAAAGGGTAGTGATTAATTTTATCTCTATTTGTGGGTTTTGTGAAAGCTATCTTTGCGGTGAAAAAATGGCGTTGTGTGTTTGGCTATTGTGGTGAGCTAACATAAATATATATTGTGTTTTCGCTGTAAAACATTTTAAAAATCGGAAATGTTGGCTGGATTCACAAGATGTTTATCTTTCATTTGCTGTATTGGACTTGTAATTTCATGAAATTATATTATATGATATCCCTGTGGCGCTAGGCTAGGCTATGCTAGTCAACTTTTCTGATGAGGATGATCCCGGATCCGGGAGGGGGGGTCCATAGTTAATCAAGGTTTCAGGCTTGGTTTTTGAAAAACAAACAAGTATTTGGAGAAGAGCACAGGAACAATATTAGTCTTTCAGTGCAGTTACTAATTTTCCTTTCCTATTGAACATACTTCTTTCCGTATTAAATATTATAGTTTAATTACATATAAAGGTACCTGAGGATTAAATAGAAATGTAGTTTGAATTGTTTTAACAAAGT
The DNA here is from genome assembly GCF_016432855.1 of Salvelinus namaycush. Lineage (NCBI taxonomy): Eukaryota > Metazoa > Chordata > Actinopteri > Salmoniformes > Salmonidae > Salvelinus > Salvelinus namaycush. Next base: position 16,961 of record NW_024061263.1, read on the forward strand.
TTAGCGATAGCTTTTTGGATTCCTTTGTCTGCATGTTGAACGAGTGGATTACTGAAATCGATGGCGCCAACTAAACAGACTTTTTGGGATTTAAAGAAGGATTTTATCTAACAAAACAAACATGCATGTTGTAGCTGGGACCCTTGGGATTGTTAACAGCGGAAGATCTTCAAAAGGAAGTGATTTATTTAATCGTGATTTTATGAAGCCTGTGCTGGATGAAAAATATGTTGATGTAGGGCGCCGTCCTCAGACAATCGCATGGTATGCTTTCGCTATAAAGCCTATTGTAAATCGGACAATGCAGTTGGATTAGCAAGAATTTAAGCTTTTAAATATAAGATGTATGTTCATGAATGTTTAATATTACGATTATTTATTTAAATCCAATTTCACGGGATGTTGTCGGCTGGTGTCCTCACAAGTCCCATGATGGCTGCCAATTACTGCTTAACCATTTATTCACTTTACTTTAAATAAATATTTCTGTTATGTATATTACATTAGTTTTATTTGATGTCTTCATTATTTCATTCCAAGTCATCATCTCCTCTCTATAGAGCTGCTGTCTGACAAAATCACTATTTTAGTAGTTCGTCAAAGTAAATAACGCCTACTGTTACGACTGCTGAATATCATCTATCAATCAATTAGATCCTGTATTTTCAGGTAGAGACACCTGGTGAAGCAACAGCTGCTCTCTATATCCCCTACCGACCACGCATTCTTCTGCCTCTTCTGTAGCAGGAAACACAGACCAGATAAGTAGATTGATTATGGTCATTGTAGTTACTTAACACGTTTTCTGCTGTAAACTATGTAGAATATCGGCCTGTTGGAAACTACAACTCCCTACTACATTACACATGTCACGCTCCCTCTCTGGCCTCTAGGTCACCAGGCTGTCACGTGTACTCCCTCTCTGGCCTCTAGGTCACTAGGCTGTCACGTGTACTCCCTCTCTGGCCTCTAGGTCACTAGGCTGTCACGTGTACTCCCTCTCTGGCCTCTAGGTCACTAGGCTGTCACGTGTACTCCCTCTCTGGCCTCTAGGTCACCAGGCTGTCACGTGTGCTCCCTCTCCGGCCTCTAGGTCACCAAGCTGTCACGTGTGCTCCCTCTCCGGCCTCTAGGTCACTAGCCTGTCACGTGTGCTCCCTCTCTGGCCTCTAGGTCACTAGGCTGTCACGTGTGCTCCCTCTCTGGCCTCTAGGTCACCAGGCTGTCACGTGTACTCCCTCTCTGGCCTCTAGGTCACCAGGCTGTCACGTGTGCTCCCTCTCCGGCCTCTAGGTCACTAGGCTGTCACGTGTGCTCCCTCTCCGGCCTCTAGGTCACCAGGCTGTCACGTGTACTCCCTCTCTGGCCTCTAGGTCACTAGGCTGTCACGTGTGCTCCCTCTCCGGCCTCTAGGTCACCAGGCTGTCACGTGTACTCCCTCTCTGGCCTCTAGGTCACTAGGCTGTCACGTGTGCTCCCTCTCCGGCCTCTAGGTCACTAGGCTGTCACGTGTACTCCCTCTCTGGCCTCTAGGTCACTAGGCTGTCACGTGTACTCCCTCTCCGGCCTCTAGGTCACCAGGCTGTCACGTGTGCTCCCTCTCCGGCCTCTAGGTCACCAGGCTGTCACGTGTACTCCCTCTCTGGCCTCTAGGTCACTAGGCTGTCACGTGTGCTCCCTCTCCGGCCTCTAGGTCACCAGGCTGTCACGTGTGCTCCCTCTCCGGCCTCTAGGTCACTAGGCTGTCACGTGTGCTCCCTCTCTGGCCTCTAGGTCACTAGGCTGTCACGTGTACTCCCTCTCCGGCCTCTAGGTCACCAGGCTGTCACGTGTGATTTCGTAACCTAATACATCCGATAATAAACATTGAGCTCTGTTGAGTTCGTAACCTAATACATCCGATAATAAACATTGAGCTCTGTTGAGTTCGTAACCTAATACATCCGATAATAAACATTGAGCTCTGTTGAGTTCGTAACCTAATACATCCGATAATAAACATTGAGCTCTGTTGAGTTCGTAACCTAATACATCCGATAATAAGCATTGAGCTCTGTTGATTTCGTAACCTAATACATCCGATAATAAGCATTGAGCTCTGTTGATTTCGTAACCTAATACATCCGATAATAAACATTGAGCTCTGTTGAGTTCGTAACCTAATACATCCGATAATAAACATTGAGCTCTGTTGAGTTCGTAACCTAATACATCCGATAATAAACATTGAGCTATGTTGACATAGCGATGCAAGTTTCTCATAAAAGATTTTGAGAATTTTACATTTTGTGGTCATCATTTTCAAAATAGTTTCTGTGGGTGATTTTTTTTTAAATTAGCACGATACGAGCTAAATTGTAAAAGGCTTTGAAAATAAAAAGCTTTGTATACGCTCAGTGCTCCGTTGACATTTGACCTAAAAGATGTGTTTTTGATTGGAAACCCTAATATACACCCATTGACTTGACGATATCCACTAAACAAAATCATCAGACAATGTTTATTGATGTGGCTTGCGACAGCAGCGCACTTTAGATATTGTACAAATGATTTCATACTTCTGACTTATTTTTAAAAGGGCTTGTGAAGCAAGATTTCCCACTTTAAATCTTCAACATACTTCTTCTTCTTATTCTTATTATTATGAAGTTTGAGGTCACTTAGAAATGTCCTTGTTTTTGAAACAGAGGCCCATTATCAGCAACCATCACTCCTGTGTTCCAATGGCAGGTTGTGTCAGCTAATCCAAGTTGATCATTTTAAAAGGCTAATTGATCATTTTGTTAGCACAGCTGAAAACTGTTGTCCTGATTAAAGAAGCAATAAAACTGGCCTTCTTTAGACTAGTTGAGTATCTGGAGCATCAGCATTTGTGGGTTCGATTACAGGCTCAAAATGGCCAAAAACAAAAACCTTTCTTCTGAAACTCGTCAGTCTATTCTTGTTCTGAGAAATGAAGGCTGTTCCATGCGAGAAATTGCCAAGAAACTGAAGATCTTGTACAACGCTGTGTACTACTCCCTTCACAGAACAGCGCAAACGGGCACTAACCAGAATAGAAAGAAGAGTGGGAGGCCCCGGTGCACAACTGAGCAAGAGGACAAGTACATTAGAGTGTCTAGTTTGAGAAACAGACGCCTCACAAGTCCTCAACTGGCAGCTTCATTAAATAGTACCCGCGAAACACCAGTCTCAACGTCAACAGTGAAGAGGCGACTCCAGGATGCTGGCCTTTTAGGCAGAGTTGCAAAGAAAAAGCCATATCTCAGACTGACCAATAAAAATAAAAGATTAAGATGGGCAAAAGAACACAGACACTGGACAGAGGAACTCTGCCTCGAAGGCCAGCATCCCGCAGTCACCTCTTCACTGTTGACGTGTGTCTGACTGTCACACAGAGACACACCAAGTACTGGACTATAGCAGGGGCGGAGCTCCCTGCCTCTCCCTCTCCCTTAGCATCACTGGGAGTAGGTGAAATCAGGTCAGAGACTCCTCTGATAACTGTGGTACATCTGGTTGATTAGCCTTTGCATGATATCCTCGTTTTCTAATCACAAACTTAATCATGCTTTAGATATGGAAATATGATGCATCTCCTGCTCACACATCTGATTCACTCTACATAGCTCCCGAGTGGCGCAGCGGTCTAAGGCACAGCGGTCTAAGGCACTACATCTCAGTGCTAGAGACGTCACTACAGATCCTGGTTCGATTCCAGGCTGTATTACAATCGGCCGTGATTTGGAGTCCCACAGGGCGGCGCACAATTGGCCCAGCATCGTCCGGGTTATGGTTTGGCCTGCGTATGCCATCATTATAAGGATGGAGTCATGATATCTAACTTTCAAAAACCAATTAGTTGTTCTTTCAATGAATACCAAAAGGTAAGTCTGAAGACCTCTCATATTGACAATCTTACTACAATGGCAGTAAATATTTTTAGGAATTCGACAACACGTAATGAAATTAAACTCTTGTTAATATCACACCTTTTTCTGGAGTTTCACCCACTACTCTGTTGTTTACTAAACATTTCACTGTTAGTCTACACGAACCCACTACTCTGCCCGTCGAACGTCGGTGTTCTTTGGTATTTACGTTGCACTCAGCGCGAGCAAGATTTATGGAAACGTTGCAATTTCACTACGTCAAACCATGTTTTGATTTGCGAATAATGTATCAACGACAATCTGATCGTGGAATTACAAGGGGAACATTTACACCTCCGGGACCTACAACATCCTAATGGATCTACCGGTATTCAAACCCATGACATGGTCCATCTAGAAACCTTACCATGTTGTGTCCAGATGGTGTCAGTCATGTACAGCCCTGAGAGCAGAGCTAGTACAATGCCATGGATCTTACTGTGATGGCTATGGGTACAACAGGCAGTCTACAGGGAATTCTACAAGTGGAGATTAAGTGTGAGTAGAAACCTCGGGCTCTGGTCAAGAGAAGAAAAAATCTATCAAATCAAAATCACATTTTCTTTGTCACAGACTAATTAACAGTGAAATGCTTGGTAAACAACAGGTGGAGACTAACAGTGAAATGCTTCCTAAACAACAGGTGTAGACTAACAGTGAAATGCTTCCTAAACAACAGGTTTACACTAACAGTGAAATGCTTCCTAAACAACAGGTGGAGACTAACAGTGAAATGCTTGGTAAACAACAGGTGTAGACTAACAGTGAAATGCTTGGTAAACAACAGGTGTAGACTAACAGTGAAATGCTTTGTAAACAACAGGTGTAGACTAACAGTGAAATGCTTAGTAAACAACAGGTGTAGACTAACAGTGAAATGCTTGGTAAACAACAGGTGTAGACTAACAGTGAAATGCTTGGTAAACAACAGGTGTAGACTAACAGTGAAATGCTTGGTAAACAACAGGTGTAGACTAACAGTGAAATGCTTGGTAAACAACAGGTGTAGACTAACAGTGAAATGCTTGGTAAACAACAGGTGGAGACTAACAGTGAAATGCTTCCTAAACAACAGGTGTAGACTAACAGTGAAATGCTTGGTAAACAACAGGTGTAGACTACCAGTGAAATGCTTGGTAAACAACAGGTGTAGACTACCAGTGAAATGCTTGGTAAACAACAGGTGTAGACTAACAGTGAAATGCTTGGTAAACAACAGGTGTAGACTAACAGTGAAATGCTTGGTAAACAACAGGTGTAGACTAACAGTGAAATGCTTGGTAAACAACAGGTGTAGACTAACAGTGAAATGCTTGGTAAACAACAGGTGTAGACTAACAGTGAAATGCTTGGTAAACAACAGGTGTAGACTAACAGTGAAATGCTTCCTAAACAACAGGTGTAGACTAACAGTGAAATGCTTGGTAAACAACAGGTGGAGACTAACAGTGAAATGCTTAGTTAAGGGTCCTTTTCCAACAATGAAGAGTTAAAGATAAATGTAAAAAATGCAATGAAAATAGAAATTGTGACACCAAGAAAGAATGCACAGTGAATAACCCTAACTATAGCAAGTAAAACGTGGCGGCAGTATGCCTGTGTTGGTGTGTCAGTGTGAGCGTGTGGGGTAGAGTCCAGCGTGTGGGGTAGAGTCCAGCGTGTGGGGTAGAGTCCAGCGTGTGGGGTAGAGTCCAGCGTGTGGGGTAGAGTCCAGCGTGTGGGGTAGAGTCCAGCGTGTGATGTAGAGTCCAGCGTGTGGTGTAGAGTCCAGCGTGTGGCGGTAGAGTCCAGCGTGTGGCGGTAGAGTCCAGCGTGTGGCGGTAGAGTCCAGCGTGTGGCGGTAGAGTCCAGCGTGTGGCGGTAGAGTCCAGCGTGTGGCGGTAGAGTCCAGCGTGTGGCGGTAGAGTCCAGCGTGTGGGGGTAGAGTCCAGCGTGTGGGGGTAGAGTCCAGCGTGTGGGGGTGGAGTCCAGCGTGTGGGGGTGGAGTCCAGCGTGTGGCGGTGGAGTCCAGCGTGTGGCGGTGGAGTCCAGCGTGTGGCGGTGGAGTCCAGCGTGTGGCGGTGGAGTCCAGCGTGTGGCGGTGGAGTCCAGCGTGTGGCGGTGGAGTCCAGCGTGTGGGGTAGAGTCCAGCGTGTGGGGTAGAGTCCAGCGTGTGGGGTAGAGTCCAGCGTGTGGGGTAGAGTCCAGCGTGTGGGGTAGAGTCCAGCGTGTGGGGTGGAGTCCAGCGTGTGGCGGTAGAGTCCAGCGTGTGGCGGTAGAGTCCAGCGTGTGGCGGTAGAGTCCAGCGTGTGGCGGTAGAGTCCAGCGTGTGGCGGTAGAGTCCAGCGTGTGGCGGTAGAGTCCAGCGTGTGGCGGTAGAGTCCAGCGTGTGGCGGTAGAGTCCAGCGTGTGGCGGTAGAGTCCAGCGTGTGGCGGTAGAGTCCAGCGTGTGGCGGTAGAGTCCAGCGTGTGGGGTAGAGTCCAGCGTGTGGGGTAGAGTCCAGCGTGTGGGGTAGAGTCCAGCGTGTGGGTAGAGTCCAGCGTGTGGGGTGGAGTCCGGCGTGTGGGTAGAGTCCGGCGTGTGGGTAGAGTCCGGCGTGTGGGTAGAGTCCGGGAGGTGGGTAGAGTCCAGCGCGTGGGTAGAGTCCGGCGGGTGGGTAGAGTCCAGCGCGTGGGTAGAGTCCAGCGTGTGGGGTAGAGTCCAGCGTGTGGGGTAGAGTCCAGCGTGTGGGGTGGAGTCCAGCGCGTGGGGTGGAGTCCAGCGCGTGGGGTGGAGTCCAGCGCGTGGGGTGGAGTCCAGCGCGTGGGGTGGAGTCCAGCGCGTGGCGGTAGAGTCCAGCGCGTGGGGGTAGAGTCCAGCGCGTGGGGGTAGAGTCCAGCGCGTGGGGGTAGAGTCCAGCGCGTGGGGGTAGAGTCCAGCGCGTGGGGGTAGAGTCCAGCGCGTGGGGGTAGAGTCCAGCGCGTGGGGGTAGAGTCCAGCGCGTGGGGGTAGAGTCCAGCGCGTGGGGGTAGAGTCCAGCGCGTGGGGGTAGAGTCCAGCGCGTGGCGGTAGAGTCCAGCGCGTGGCGGTAGAGTCCAGCGCGTGGCGGTAGAGTCCAGCGCGTGGCGGTAGAGTCCAGCGCGTGGCGGTAGAGTCCAGCGTGTGGCGGTAGAGTCCAGCGCGTGGGGTAGAGTCCAGCGCGTGGGGTAGAGTCCAGCGCGTGGGGTAGAGTCCAGCGCGTGGGGTAGAGACCAGCGCGTGGGGTAGAGTCCAGCGTGTGGGGTAGAGTCCAGCGTGTGCATAGAGTCAGTGCAATAAAGGGTCAATGCAGGTAGTCCGGGTAGCCATTTGATTAGCTATTTATCTTAAGGCTTCGAGCTGTTCAGGGTCCTGTTGGTTCCAGGGTTGGTGCACTGGTACCGCTTGCTGTGCATTAGCAGAGAGAATAGTTTATGACTTGGGTGGCTGGAGTCTTTGGCAATTTTTAGGCCCTTCCTCTGACGCCGCCTGGTGTAGAGGTCCTGGATGGCAGGCAGCTTAGCCCCAGTGTACTGGGCCGTACTCACTGCCCTCTCTAGTGCCTTGCGGTCGGAGGCCGAGCATTTGCCGTACCAGGCAGTGATGCAACCAGTCAGGATGCTCTCGATGTTGCATCTGTAGAACCTTTTGAGGATCTCAGGACCCATGCCAAATCTTTTTAGTTTCTTGAGGGGGAATAGGCTTTGTCGTGCCCTCTTCACGACTGTCTTGGTGTGTTTGGACCATTCTAGTTTGTTGTTGATGTGGACACCAAGGAACTTGAAGCTCTCAACCTGCTCCACTACAGCCCCGTCGAGGAGAATGGGGGCGTGCTCAGTCCTCATTTTCCTGTAGTCCGTAATCATCACCTTAGTCTTGGTCACGTTGAGGGATAGGTTGTTATTCTGGCACCACACGGCCAGGTCTCTGAACTCCTCCCTATAGGCTGTCTCGTCGTTGTCTGTGATGAGGCCTTCCACTGTTGTGTCGTCTGCAAACGTAATGATGGTGTTGGAGTCGTGCCTGGCCATATAGTCGTGGGTGAACAGGGAGTACAGTAGAGGACTGAGCACGCACCCCTGTGGAGCTCCAGTGTTGAGGATCAGCGTGGCAGATGTGTTGCTACCTACCCTCACCACCTGGGGGCGGCCCATCAGGAAGTCCAAGATCCAGTTGCATAGGGAGGTGTTTAGTCCCAGGATCCTAAGCTTACTGATGAGCTTTGAGGGCACTATGGTGTTGAACGCTGAGCTGTAGTCAATGAATAGCATTCTCACATAAGTGTTCCTTTTGTCCAGGTGGGAAAGGGCAGCTTGGAGTGCAATAGAGATTGCATCATCTGTGGATCTGTTTGGGCGGTATGCAAATTGGAGTGGGTCTAGGGTTTCTGGGATAATGGTGTTGATGTGAGCCATTACCAGCCTTTCAATGCACTTCATGGCTATGGACGTGAGTGCTACGGGTCTGTAGTAATTTAGGCAGGTTGCCTTAGTGTTCTTGGGCACAGGGACTATGGTGGTCTGCTTGAAACATGTTGGTATTACAGTCTCAGTCAGGGACAGGTTGAAAATGTCAGTGAAGACACTTGCCAGTTGGTCAGCGCATGCTCAGAGTACACGTCCTGGTAATCCGTCTGGCCCTGCGGCTTTGTGAATGTTGACCTGTTTAAAGGTCTTACTCACATTCGGTACAGACAGCGTGTGGGTAGAGTCCAGCGTGTGGGTAGAGTCCAGCGTGTGGGTAGAGTCCAGCGTGTGGGTAGAGTCCAGCGTGTGGGTAGAGTCCAGCATGTGGGTAGAGTCCAGCGTGTGGGTAGAGTCCAGCGTGTGGGTAGAGTCCAGCGTGTGGGGTAGAGTCCAGCGTGTGGGGTAGAGTCCAGCGTGTGGGGTAGAGTCCAGCGTGTGGGGTAGAGTGGAACAGCTGATGCTCTCATGCATGTTTCAGTGTTAGTTGCCTCGAAGCGACCATAGAAGTAATTTAGCTTGTCTGGTAGGCTCGTGTCACTGGGTCACTGTGCTTCCCTTTGTAGTCTGTAATGGTTTCCAAGCCCTGCCACATCCGACGAGCATCGGAGCCAGTGTAGCATGATTCAATCTTAGTCCTGTATTGATGCTTTGCCTGTTTGATGGTTTGTCGGAGGGCATAGGGTGATTTCTTATAAGCTTCCGGGTTAGAGTCCCAGTCCTTGAAAGCGGCAGCTCTACCCTTTAGCTCAGTGCGGATGTTGCTTGTATTCCATGGCTTCTGGTTAGGGTACGTACGGTCACTGTGGGGACGACGTCATCGATGCACTTATTGATGAAGCCAGTGACTGATGTGGTGTACTCCTCAATGCCATCGTAAGAATCCCGAAACATGTTCCAGTCTGTGCTAGCAAAACAGTCCTGAAGCTTAGCATCTGCTTCATCTGACCACTTTTTTATTGACCGATTCACTAGTGCTTCTTGCTTTAGTTTTTGCTGGTAAGCAGGAATCAGGATAGAATTATGGTCAGATTTGCCAAATTTAGGGCAAGGGAGTTTTTTTCCCCTCTGGTTGCACATTTAACAATCCGGATAGAATTAGATAAAATGTAGTTTAGTTTCCCTGCATTAACGTCCCTGGCCACTAGGAGCGCCACTTCTGGATGAGCGTTTTCCTGTTTGCTTACAGCTCATTGAGTGCAGTCTTAGTACCAGCATCGGTTTGTGGTGGTAAATAAACAGCTACGAAAAATATAGATGAAAACTGAAAAGGGAAAAGGGGATCGGTGGCAGCTAGTAGACCGGTGATGACGACCGCCGAGCGCCGCCCGAACAGGAAGAGGAGCCGCCTGTGACAGTTCTAGATATACTGTATATTATATAGTGTTAATAAGTTTGGCCTTAATATACTGTATATAATACATAGCAGAGGTGGGACTAAGTCATTGTTTTACAAGTCACAATTAAGTCTCAAGTCTTAGCACTCAAGTCCCAAGTCAAGACAGGCAAGTCCGAGTCAAGTCTCAAGTCAAGACCAACAAGTCTCACGTCCTAAACTTTGAGTTGAGTCCTAATGTTCTCTTCACCAAATGTAATAATATTTCATATTTTTAACCAGAGTAATGGTTAGTATACTACATTTACGCAAATCATGAATGCTTTAAAAAATATAGATATTTATTACTTTCCAAATAAATGGTATATTTCCATGGAAATACATGGGTAACCATGAGAAAGACCGCAATCGGCGATGTAGGCTTGTACACAATCGCCCAACCTTAACACACACACACACACACACACCTTCTCTGTGTGTGGTTACAGTAGGCTTACATATGGCAATGGTTTTAGGAACAGCAGTAAAATCAGGCAGGATTTACACGTAACCCAAACTGGCTGCTCCATCGTGAGTAAATGTATTTTGTCCCCAAAACACCAAAAGCGATCACAACGCGCAGGTTAAAATATCAAAACAAACTCTGAACCAATTATATTAAATTGGGGTCGAAACGCATTAAACATTTATGGCAATTTAGCTAGCTTGCTGTTGCTAGTTAATTTGTCCTGGGATATAAACATTAGGTTGTTATTTTACCTGAAATGCACAAGGTCCTCTACTCCGACAATTAATCCAAATAAAACGGTCAACCGAATCGTTTCTAGTCATCTATCCTTCCAGGTGTCACGACTCCTACCGAAGGCGGTTCCCCTTCCTGCGGTCGTCGTCACCGGCCTACTAGCTGCCACTGACTTTTTCCTCCCCCTCCTTATTTGGTTATTGGTTACACCTGTTTTTAGTTAGGGTGATTAGTAGGGCTTTATTACCCAGCAGGCCCGCCTGTTGGGTGTGCGGGATTGTTTTGTGTACTGTTTGTACATGCTTGTATGTCACGGTTCGTGGTAGTTGTATTTTCGGAACTATTTTGTTCCCCTTGTATGTTGGGGCATTTGGTTGGAGTGGCGTTGTGTTTCACCTTTGTGGTGATTAAAAGTTACGCTACTCTGAACTCTCTGTCTCCTGCGTCTGACTCTTTCCTCCACTACACCCCGGGCATTACACCAGGCTTTTTCATCTTTGAACTTATATTGTGATTGGCATCTTGGCAACGCAGACGCTCGTTGGCGCGCGCGAGCAGTGTGGGTGCAACAATTGAATAACAGATTTCAAAATGTATTTTGCAACGCTCGCGCACGCAAAGTTATATATAGCTGTCAGCTATATTAGCCACGACTTACCGTTCTTTGTGCAGCTTCAAATGTCGAACAAACTTAGAAGTTGTTTCGCCTCCGTTTGTCATTTTCTTCCCGCATGTTTTGCAAGTTGCAATTCGTTTTTTGTTAATACAACATCATCTTTATAGACGAAAATAATCGTTTTGGGCATCATCTTTCCAAGGGCTCCATCTGAATTCACCCACCGACGTTCCTCTGCACTGCCACGCACAACCTTTTCTCAGCTGGCACAATTTGATTGGCTGCTGTCCGATTCAAACTGTAATCCGTTAAATGAAGAGTTGTTGCACTGCACACTTTTTTAATAGCATCATTTTTAATATTGGGGCTTGGGGAGGGTATCAAGTCAGGTCAAGTCATAAGGCTCAAGTCCAAGTCAAGTCACGAGTCATTGGTGTTAAAGTCAAAGTCGAGTTGCAAGTCATCATATTTGTGACTCGAGTCTGACTCGAGTCCAAGTCATGTGACTCGAGTCCACACCTCTGTTATATAGTGTAAAGTTAGGCTCTGATACTGTATACATTGTCTTTATGAGGTCTCTGGATCCTCTGCTTCTCATTGGTCACTGTGTCACTTTATTCATAACTATTAGGTTACACTACTACACACACACACATTCTCACACCACAGACAGCCCATCACACTCACACCACAGACAGCCCATCACACTCACACCACAGACAGCCCATCACACTCACACCACAGACAGCCCATCACACTCACACCACAGACAGCCCATCACACTCACACCACAGACAGCCCATCACACTCACACCACAGACAGCCCATCACACTCACACCACAGACAGCCCATCACACTCACACCACAGACAGCCCATCACACTCACACCACAGACAGCCTATCACACTCACACCACAGACAGCCCATCACACTCACACCACAGACAGCCCATCACACTCACACCACAGACAGCCCATCACACTCACACCACAGACAGCCCACACACTCACACCACAGACAGACCAATCACACTCACACCCCAGACAGCCCATCACACTCACACCACAGACAGCCCATCACACTCACACCACAGGCAGCCCATCACACTCACACCACAGACAGCCCATCACACTCACACCACAGACAGACCAATCACATTCACACCACAGACAGACCAATCACACTCACACCATAGACAGACCAATCACACTCACACCACAGGCACCCCATCACACTCACACCACAGACAGCCCATCACACTCACACCACAGACAGCCCATCACACTCACACCACAGACAGCCCATCACACTCACACCACAGACAGCCCATCACACTCACACCACAGACAGACCAATCACATTCACACCACAGACAGCCCATCACACTCACACCACAGACAGACCAATCACACTCACACCATAGACAGACCAATCACACTCACACCACAGACAGCCCATCACACGAACAGCTCTGGAAATGCATGTCTATTGTCACAGCAACACAAATGATCCATTCTGTCCCTTTCTTTTTGTCTTGTTATATTTTCTTTCCATTTAGCTGACTGGCTGATCCATGTGTAGACGGGGGAAGGGGTGGGGAGTGGGGGGGGGGGCGGGGGGGTCCATGTTCCCTGGCAGCTACCTGAGTGTTCTGCATTAGCTTTTGAATTATTACAGTATGGTTCTGGTACATGTGTGTAGCTAGCGTGGATGGCTGGGGGATTTTGTTGTGTGTTGTATTGTAGCCTATTGTGAAGCTCTGCCGTGTGGTAAGGGGGGTGGTTAACCTCATTGTGATGTCACCGTAGAATGTTGAGATGGACGGACGGTGGCCATTGTTGTTGGGAGGTTTCTTTATGTAGAATGTTGTGTGAGATCCGTCCACGATGATGTCATGGTAGAATAGTTGTTTGAGCTGAGTGCTGTGTGTCTCCTCTCATGTCCATCACGTGTCACTGGGCTGGTCTCTAGTCTTACTACTGGGCTGGTCTCTAGTCTTACTACTGGGCTGGTCTCTAGTCTTACTACTGGGCTGGTCTCTAGTCTTACTACTGGGCTGGTCTCTAGTCTTACTACTGGGCTGGTCTCTAGTCTTACTACTGGGCTGGTCTCTAGTCTTACTACTGGGCTGGTCTCTAGTCTTACTACTGGGCTGGTCTCTAGTCTTACTACTGGGCTGGTCTCTAGTCTGACTACTGGGCTGGTCTCTAGTCTGACTACTGGGCTGGTCTCTAGTCTGACTACTGGGCTGGTCTCTAGTCTGACTACTGGGCTGGTCTCTAGTCTGACTACTGGGCTGGTCTCTAGTCTGACTACTGGGCTGGTCTCTAGTCTGACTACTGGGCTGGTCTCTAGTCTTACTACTGGGCTGGTCTCTAGTCTTACTACTGGGCTGGTCTCTAGTCTTACTACTGGGCTGGTCTCTAGTCTTACTACTGGGCTGGTCTCTAGTCTTACTACTGGGCTGGTCTCTAGTCTTACTACTGGGCTGGTCTCTAGTCTTACTACTGGGCTGGTCTCTAGTCTTACTGCTGGGCTGGTCTCTAGTCTTACTGCTGGGCTGGTCTCTAGTCTTACTACTGGGCTGGTCTCTAGTCTTACTACTGGGCTGGTCTCTAGTCTTACTACTGGGCTGGTCTCTAGTCTTACTACTGGGCTGGTCTCTAGTCTTACTGCTGGGCTGGTCTCTAGTCTTACTACTGGGCTGGTCTCTAGTCTTACTACTGGGCTGGTCTCTAGTCTTACTACTGGGCTGGTCTCTAGTCTTACTACTGGGCTGGTCTCTAGTCTTACTACTGGGCTGGTCTCTAGTCTTTCTACTGGGCTACAGCGAGAGCTGCTCTGGAAATATCATCAGGGATGTGATTTAGGAGTCTCATTCATTTATTCACTCTCAGGTTTTCCTTTGGACTTTTACAGTTGTCCTGTAAATGTATCCATTAAACTATACATACACTCATATTCAGTCTTTGAGAAAGAAGATTGCTGTAATGATTGAATATTCTTGTCACACTAGTATGAACTAGTTGTTAACAATAACCTCAGAGTTTCTGAAGCAGAAATATACTACTATTCTGTATCAACCTAATCAAAGTGTCGGAGACACAATCCGGGTGAATCGGTGAGGGATACAGCTTCTCTATCGATGTGTTTTGTTCTATTGATTGTTCTTGATTGATAGTGTGTTTTATACAGCTCTTCCCTTTAAGACTGGCTCGTTCCCTTCCAGCCTACACTACCCAGAGACCCCTAGAATACCTTTCTACTGGTCTTCTCTTCTGTTCGTTCTATTTTTTTTTCTCTGTTCATTACCCTGAAGAAGCTGTGATTTGCTTACAAAGAGCTTGTAGCCAATCAGACACGCACCATGGAACTCTATTCTCAACCAATGGTTGCTGTTGTAATATTTGCATACAGGTGGCTCGACCAATCCCGTGGCACTACAGGAGCAATGTCTGCGTGTCTGGCCTATGGGCAGAGATGACGGTGTGCATATGATTAGCATGTGCTTATGGAAGGTGTTTAGTATTGATACAGTATGTGGTGACAGTTGTCAACTTGCGCCGTGGACCTGCTGGTTGAACTCTTCGATCCTCTCTGGAGGGAATACTATCTCTGTAGCACAACATGCCGAAAAGGAAGGTGAGTCGGGCTGTTTTTAAACCGATACTAGTTGTGAATGTAGTGTATGTTGTATTCGAGAGAGGATAGCGCTGTGTCGCTGCCTACCATTGGTTCTATTTAGCGACGCCCGAGCCGGAACATTTCCGGTTAGAACGGTTCAGTTGTGACCGTTTGGTCGGGTGGGGAGTCTAAAGAGGATGCGCTGGACATGTCAGCATTCCTCCGTGTTATTCGGTGTGTTTTATGTCGAAGCCCCTGCTTTCCGTGACCGGTGTGTTGGACGCTGTTCCCTCCCTGCCTGTAAACCCACACCAGAAAGTGCACTTCTCGCGCTCCGGAATGTCACCCATTCAGCCGGTAGGGATGAGTGCCACACTGTCGCAGCTTTAAAGTGACCGCTTTATCCCGTAGTGACTGCGCGTTAGTGTGTCCGTTTCACCGATGGGCTTAATCTGTGTATGAAGGAGGGATGTCTGCCTTCATTTATTTTGTAGTATGATAAAACAATTTTACAGCGACACCCTCTTCTTCCTCCCTCTCTCTGTCGCCTTTCAGACCCATATATAACCACACTAACATTCAAAACCTACAGAGACAGAGCGAGGGGAGAACAGAGAGAGGAGAGAGATGGGGGCTGGTTATAGACAGTAGTTAAGAGCGCAGCAATAGCCTATCAAAACAGCCTGCGCTGCGGTGCGTTGTATTAGGGAACACACAGGGTCGGGGTATTGATATAGAAGTGGGCTGTTTTACAACCTACAGAGCGAGAAAGAGGGGCAGTGACAGGGATGGAGGTCATCAATACATCGTTCTCTGAGGCGTTTGCCTGTTTTACTGAGAGGAAGACCATAGATGGGCTGCTGCCTACCTGTCTCCACACCTGCCTAGCTGCCTACCTACCTAACATAAACTCGCCCCATTCCGTGCAAATGTGCGCAACCGCAACATTCATACGAGGCTACAAAGAAAACTAATGGGACTGTAGCGACTGTGTTGACTTCAAAATCGGGGGTGTGAACTAGGTTTCTATTCAAGCGTTGATCGACATGGTAATGGATATATAGTATTGGAGAAAAGTTGAA
This sequence comes from Salvelinus namaycush, assembly GCF_016432855.1. Taxonomy (NCBI): domain Eukaryota; kingdom Metazoa; phylum Chordata; class Actinopteri; order Salmoniformes; family Salmonidae; genus Salvelinus; species Salvelinus namaycush. The sequence goes on from NW_024061263.1 coordinate 32,734, forward strand.
AAAACGGACTCTCCGTTACATCGTGACGTGTCATGTCGTAAAGTACAGCACGGTAAAGCAACTATTTCTGTCTTACAATCTCTCTCCACCAGGTGTAGCACTTCTCTCAGCGTTTAAAAACAAGAAATGGACAGTGACGGGGTAAGGGGGGATACCTAGTCATTTTTTGCGTCATCATTGCATGCGATCATCATTCTCAAAGCCGCTGTTTACTTCTAAGATCAGTTTAGCACCGCCCTAAAAACCCGATTCAAATTCGACACAAACCTTCAAATGGGTATGTAATGACACATTATATAAAAGCTTTATAGTGTTTTATTTACATTTGAGGCGATAATGTGATAAGTTGGACAGTTCGAGGGGAAAAAAGCAGTTTTCCCACACGACATCTCTCCTATCACGCATTAGTTTCGCTTCCCCACCCGCCATTTTTTTAAAGACCCAACGGAGCTCATTGCCTTGTTGAATTATGCAGAAACAGGCAGCGTTTAGGTCATGTAATTGATTCTGTTGGAAAGGGGGAAAATTGTGCTTTATAATGGTATTGACATTACAGTTGATCTGGAAGTATTACGTTTTTGGGGCGCTAAAATAAGGTCAATTGTATGGACCAAGGCGATGTACAAAAGTGAGTGAGTTTACGTTACCTGCCGAGCTGCCTACCTACCTGCCTGCCGAGCTGCCTACACACCTGCCTAGCTGTTTACCTAGCTACCTACCTACCTACCTACCTGCCTAGCTGTCTTCATGTCTACCTGCCTACACACCATCCTACCTGCCTACACACCAGCCTACCTGCCTACACACCAGCCTACCTGTTAACACACCTGCCTAGCTACCTACCTACCCGCCTAGCTGTCTTCATGCCTACCTGTCTAGCTGTCTACCTGCCTACACACCTGCCTAGCTACCTACCTACCTGCCTAGCTGTCTTCATGCCTACCTGTCTAGCTGTCTACCTGGCTACACACTAGCCTACCTGCCTACACACCTGCCTAGCTGTCTGTCTAGACACCTGCCTAGCTGTCTACCTGCCTAGCTCGCTACTTGCCTACCTGTCTACACACCTGCCTAGCTACCTACCTACTTACCTGCCTAGCTGTCTACCTACCTGCCTGCCTAGCTGTCTACCTGTCTCCACACCTGCCTAGCTGTCTACCTAGCTAGCTGTCTACACACCCGCCTGCCTAGCTGTCTACACACCAGCCTACCTGCCTACACCGCTGCCTACACACCTGCCTGCCGAGCTGTCTACCTATCTACCTGCCAAGCTGTCTAGCTGCCTACACACCTGCCTAGACACCTGCCTAGCTGTCTGCCTACCTGCCTACCTGTCACCACACCCGCCTACCTGCTTACACACCTGCCTACCTGCCTACACAGCTGCCTACACACCTGCCTGCCAAGCTGTCTACCTATCTTCCTGCCGAGCTGCCTACACACCTGTCTACACACCTGCCTAGCTGTCTACCTACACACCTGCCTAGCTGTCTACCTGCCTGTCTAGCTGTCTACCTACCTGCCTACCTAGCTGTCTACCTACCTAGCTGCCTAGCTGTCTCCACACCTGCCTAGCTAGCTGTCTCCACACCTGCCTTGCTGTCTACCTACCTACCTGTATAGCTGCCTAGCTGGCTACACACCTGCCTAGCTGGCTACACACCTGCCTAGCTGTCTGCCTAGCTGGCTACACACCTGCCTAGCTGTCTGCCTAGCTGGCTACACACCTGCCTAGCTGTCTGCCTAGCTGGCTACACACCTGCCTAGCTGTCTGCCTAGCTGGCTACACACCTGCCTAGCTGTCTACACACCTGCCTAGCTGTCTACACACCTGCCTAGCTGTCTACACACCTGCCTAGCTGTCTACACACCTGCCTAGCTGTCTGCCTAGCTGACTGCCTAGCTGGCTACACACCTGCCTAGCTGGCTACACACCTGCCTAGCTGGCTACACACCAGCCTACCTGCCTAGCTGTCTGCCTAGCTGTCTACGCACCTGCCTAGCTGTCTACGCACCTGCCTAGCTGTCTACACACCTGCCTAGCTGGCTACATACCTGCCTAGCTGTCTACTAGGGCTGGGTGGTCTACTGTATTTTAGTATATCTGTATTGATGCACGGACCAGTTTGGGTTTATACTTTACCTTCTATAATGGCATTTCAATGTTTGGTTTGTTAAATGTGATACGGCGTGTATGACGTCCATTTTTATAGTTTACTTCGCTACTTGAGTCATCTCTCTCCTTGCCGCTGTCCACACTGATCTAGCCCCACCCCCTGTCACTCAAGAAGCTCATTTGTTGTTCCTCGACCAGGAGACCGTTGTGTTCAGTCTACATGGTCAACATCGCTCATTTGTTGTTCCTCGACCAGGAGACCGTTGTGTTCAGTCTACATGGTCAACATCGCTCATTTGTTGTTCCTCGACCAGGAGACCGTTGTGTTCGGTCTGTTCCTCGACCAGGAGACCGTTGTGTTCGGTCTGTTCCTCGACCAGGAGACCCTTGTGTTCGGTCTGTTCCTCGACCAGGAGACCCTTGTGTTCGGTCTGTTCCTCGACCAGGAGACCCTTGTGTTCGGTCTGTTCCTCGACCAGGAGACCCTTGTGTTCGGTCTGTTCCTCGACCAGGAGACCCTTGTGTTCGGTCTGTTCCTCGACCAGGAGACCCTTGTGTTCGGTCTGTTCCTCGACCAGGAGACCCTTGTGTTCGGTCTGTTCCTCGACCAGGAGACCCTTGTGTTCGGTCTGTTCCTCGACCAGGAGACCCTTGTGTTCGGTCTGTTCCTCGACCAGGAGACCCTTGTGTTCGGTCTGTTCCTCGACCAGGAGACCCTTGTGTTCGGTCTGTTCCTCGACCAGGAGACCCTTGTGTTCGGTCTGTTCCTCGACCAGGAGACCCTTGTGTTCGGTCTGTTCCTCGACCAGGAGACCCTTGTGTTCGGTCTGTTCCTCGACCAGGAGACCCTTGTGTTCGGTCTGTTCCTCGACCAGGAGACCCTTGTGTTCGGTCTGTTCCTCGACCAGGAGACCCTTGTGTTCGGTCTGTTCCTCGACCAGGAGACCCTTGTGTTCGGTCTGTTCCTCGACCAGGAGACCCTTGTGTTCGGTCTGTTCCTCGACCAGGAGACCCTTGTGTTCGGTCTGTTCCTCGACCAGGAGACCCTTGTGTTCGGTCTGTTCCTCGACCAGGAGACCCTTGTGTTCGGTCTGTTCCTCGACCAGGAGACCCTTGTGTTCGGTCTGTTCCTCGACCAGGAGACCCTTGTGTTCGGTCTGTTCCTCGACCAGGAGACCCTTGTGTTCGGTCTGTTCCTCGACCAGGAGACCCTTGTGTTCGGTCTGTTCCTCGACCAGGAGACCCTTGTGTTCGGTCTGTTCCTCGACCAGGAGACCCTTGTGTTCAGTCTACATGGTCAACGTCGCTCATTTGTTGTTCCTCGACCATTGTTGTTGTGTTCAGTCTGCGTTGTCAACATCGCACATGTAACAGTGTTGATGACGACAATGCTGTTTTCACTTTGCGTTCGGAAAGTTTTCAGACCTGTTGACTTTTTCCACATTTTGAATACAGCCTTATTCTAAAACGGATTCAATTGTTGTTTTTTTCACCTCGTCAATCTACACACAATACCCCATAATGACAAAAGTTTTTTAAACATTTTTTCTCATTTTATATATAAAAAAAAAATCTCACATTTACATAGTGTTCAGACACTTTAAGTACTTTGTTGAAGCACCTTAGGCAGCGATTACAGCCTTTTGCAGCGGCTCTTCTTGGGTATGACGCTACAAGCTTGGCACACCTGTACTTGGGGAGTTTGTCCCATTCTTCTCTGCAGATCCTCTCAAGCTCTGTCAGGTTGGATGGGGAGAGTTGCTGCACAGCTATTTTCAGGTCTCTCCAGAGATGTTCGATCAGGTTCAAGTCCGGGCTCTGGCTGGGCTACTCAAGGACATTCAGAGACTTGTACCGAAGCCACTCCTGCGTTGTCTTGGCTGTGTGCTTAGGGTCGTTGTCCTGTTGGAAGGTGAAGCTTGGCACCAGTCTGAGGTCCTGAGTGCTCTGGAGCAGGTTTTCATCAATGATCTCTCTGTACTTTGCTCTGTTCATCTTTCCCTCGATCCTGACTAGTCTCCCAGTCCCTGCCTGTGAAAAACATCCCCACAGCATGATGCTGCCACCACCATGCTTCACTGTAGGGATGGTGCCAGGTTTCCTCCAGACGTGACGCTTGGCATTCTTGCCAAAGAGTTCAATCTTGGTTTCATCAGACCAGAGAATCGTGTTTCTCATGGTCTGAGAGTGCTTTAGGTGCCTTTTGGCAAACTCCAAGCGGGCTGTCATGTGCCTTTTACTGAGGAGTGGCTTCCGTCTGGCCATTCTACCATAAAGGCGTGATTGGCAGAGTGCTGCAGAGATGGTTGTCCTTCTGGAAGGTTCTCCAATCTCCACAGAGGAACTCTGGAGTTCTGTCAGAGTGACCATCAGGATCATGGTCAACTCCCTGACCAAGGACCTTCTCCCCCAATTGCTCAGTTTGGCCGGGCGGCCAACTCTAGGAGGAGTCTTGGTGGTTCCAAACTTCTTCCATTTAAAAATGGAGGCCACTGTGTTCTTGGGGACCTTCAATGCTACAGAATTTTTTTGGTTCCCTTCCCCGGATCTGTTCCTCGACACAATCCTGTCTCGGAGCTCTACAGACAATTCCTTTGACCTCATGGCCTGGTTTCCAAATCATGTCAAATCAATTGGATTTACTACATGTGGACTCCGATCAAGTTGTAGAAACATCTGAAGGATGATCAATGGAAACAGGATGCACCTGAGCTACATTTTGAGTCTCACAGCAAAGGGTCTGAATACTTAGTGGGGCAAAAAAGTATTTAGTCAGCCACCAATTGTGCACGTTCTCCCACTTAAAAAGATGAGAGAGGCCTGTAATTTTCATCATAGGTACACTTCAACTATGACAGACAAAATGAGAAGAAAAAAAATCCAGAAAATCACATTGTAGGATTTTTAATGAATTTATTTGCAAATGATGGTGGAAAATAAGTATTTGGTCAATAACAAAAGTTTCTCAATACTTTGTTATATACCCTTTGTTGGCAATGACAGAGGTCAAACGTTTTTTGTAAGTCTTCACAAGGTTTTCACACACTGTTGCTGGTATTTTGGCCCATTCCTCCATGCAGATCTCCTCTAGAGCAGTGATCTTTTGGGGCTGTTACTGGGCAACACGGACTTTCAACTCCCTCCAAAGATTTTCTATGGGGTTGAGATCTGGAGACTGGCTAGGCCACTCCAGGACCTTGAAATTCTTCTTACGAAGCCACTCCTTCGTTGCCCGGGCGGTGTGTTTGGGATCATTGTCATGCTGAAAGACCCAGCCACGTTTCATCTTCAATGCCCTTGCTGATGGAAGGAGGTTTTCACTCAATCTCACGATACATGGCCCCATTCATTCTTTCCTTTACACGGATCAGTCGTCCTGGACCCTTTGCAGAAAAACAGCCCCAAAGCATGATGTTTCCACCCCCATGCTTCACAGTAGGTATGGTGTTCTTTGGATGCAACTCAGCATTCTTTGTCCTCCAAACACGACGAGTTGAGTTTTTACCAAAAAGTTAAATTTTGGTTTCATCTGACCATATGACATTCTCCCAATCTTCTTCTGGATCATCCAAATGCTCTCTAGCGAACTTCAGACGGGCCTGGACATGTACTGGCTTAAGCAGGGATACACGTCTGGCACTGCAGGATTTGAGTCCCTGGCGGCGTAGTGTGTTACTGATGGTAGGCTTTGTTACTTTGGTCCCAGATCTCTGCAGGTCATTCACTAGGTCCCCCCGTGTGGTTCTGGGATTTTTGCTCACCGTTCTTGTGATAATTTTGACCCCACGGGGTGAGATCTTGCGTGGAGCCCCAGATCGAGGGAGATTATCAGTGGTCTTGTATGTCTTCCATTTCCTAATAATTGCTCCCACAGTTGATTTCTTCAAACCAAGCTGCTTACCTATTGCAGATTCAGTCTTCCCAGCCTGGTGCAGGTCTACAATTTTGTTTCTGGTGTCCTTTGACAGCTCTTTGGTCTTGGCCATGGTGGAGTTTTGGAGTGTGACTTTGAGGTTGTGGACAGGTGTCTTTTATACTGATAACAAGTTCGAACAGGTGCCATTAATACAGGTAACGAGTGGAGGACAGAGGAGCCTCTTAAAGAAGAAGTTACAGGTCTGTGAGAGCCAGAAATCTTGCTTGTTTGTAGGTGACCAAATACTTATTTTCCACCATAATTTGCAAATAAATTCATTAAAAATCCTACAATGTGTTTTTCTGGATTTTTTTCCCTCATTTTGTCTGTCATAGTTGAAGTGTACCTATGATGAAAATTACAGGCCTGTCATCTTTGTAAGTGGGAGAACTTGCACAATTGGTGGCTGACTAAATACTTTTTTGCCCCACTGTATGTAAATATGGTATTTCTGTTTTTTTATTTGTAATAAATGTGCACAAATTTCAAAAAACCTGTTTTCACTTTGTCATAATGGGGTATTGTGTGTAGATTGCTAAGGAAAATGTGTATTTAACCTCTACAGGATCGGTGACCGCGGGACGGTTGCGCTAACGTAGCCTAATGTGTTTAGCATGAGGTTGTAAGTAACAAGAAAATTGCCCAGGACACATCTGATATGGGCAGAAAGATTAAATTCTTGTTAATCTAACTACACTATAACTGCACAATTTCCAGTGAAATAATACCATGCTGTTGTTGGAGGAGAGTGCACAGTTATGTATTAATAAACCAAATAGGCACATTTGGGCAGTCTTGACACAACATTTTGAACTGAAATGCAATGATTCATTGAATCAGTCTAAAACTTTGCGCATAAACTGCCTCCATCTAGTGGCCAAAATCTAAAATGTGTTTAACCTGGAATATTACATTTTGGCCTTTCTTTTGCATTTCAAAGATGGGAAAAAAAAAAAAAAAAAATTCTTTGTATTATCTTTTACCAGATCTAATGTGTTATATTCCCCTACATTAATTTCACATTTCCACAAACTTCAAAGTGTTTCCTTTCAAATGGTATCAATAATATGCGTATCCCTGCTTCAGGTACTGAGCTACAGGCAGTTGGATTTTGGTATGTCATTTTAGGTGAAAATTGGGGGGAAAAAAGAAAAAAAAGATCCTTATTAATCAATTTTAGAACAAGGCAAGGTAACATAACAATGTGGAAGAAGGGAAGGAGTCTGAATACTTTCTGAATACTCTATAAATCCACTATATAATTACATTATTAGTTTGTGTTTCTTACATCTGCAAAACACCTAGTTTGTCCTTTTCTTAGCAAGTTGGGCCTAAATCTTGTTAGCTGCTAATTGCTCATTTCTAATAGCTAATGCTAATGGCTACCTGGCTAATAAATACATAGCAAACATATCATATCATATCATATCATATTTATACAGCCTGATAATACCAATGACGGTGTAGATCTGCATGTTTTTTTTGTTCAACAGTATTTTCCAAATCAAAAATGAAATATGCAAAGCAAGAATATGTAATAGAATATGTTAGCTACATGAAGTAGCTAAGGGAACATTCAATGTAGCCAAAGATTATAGGGTAGGTTCCTACCCTGTCACTGTCACGCCCTGGCCTTAGTATTCTTTGTTTTCTTAATTATTTTAGTTAGGTCAGGGTGTGACATGGGGAATGTATGTGTTTTTTGTAGTGTCTAGGGTGGTTGTAAGGTTTAGGGGGTTTATTAGAGTAGTTGGGTTTATGTTTAGTATAGTAGTCTAGCTGTGTCTATGGTTGAGTGTAGGTATCTAGGAAAGTCTATGGTTGCCTGAATTGGGTCTCAATTAGAGACAGCTGGTTATTGTTGTCTCTGATTGGGAGCCATATTTAAGGCAACCATAGGCTTTAGCTGTTTGTGGGGGAATTGTCTATGTGGAAGTGTTTTGTGTCAGCACTGATGTTTGTATAGCTTCACGGTCGTCTGTTTTGTTTGTTGTTTTGTTTTTTCCTTCTTTAAAATAAAAGATGTACTTTCCACGCGCTGCGCCTTGGTCCTCTCTCAGTCCCGTTGACGATCGTGACAGTCACAGTAACTCCTCTCTGCCATTTTAATTTGTTGTCATGTCAAACTGTATTTAAAGTTCCCACTATTATATTCTGACTATAGAATTAAAATAATTCCAACAGTTCACCCAATTGTTTTTTTCTCTAAATCGCAAGTCAAATCGCAATTGCAACATTTGGTTAAAAATAAGGCCTAGATTTTGTTGTTGCCCATATCGTGCAGCCCTACATGGCAGTGTGGAAATTCTCAAATTAGTGCAGGATAAAAATGCACAAATGTATTTTTGGCACGCGCTCCAGCAGGTATATCTCACTGGCATCCCCAAAGCCAACACCTCCTTTGGCTGCCTTTCCTTCCAGCTCGCTGCTGCCAATGACTGGAACGAATTGCAAAAAAAAATCGCTGAAGCTGGAGACTTACATTTCCCTCACTAACTTTAAACATCAGCTATCTGAGCAGCTAACCGATCGCTGCAGCTGTACATAGCCCATCTGTAAATCGCCGACCCAATCTACCTATCTCATCCCCATATTGTTTGTTTTTTTACTTTTCTGATCTTTTGCACACCAGTATCACTACTTACACCATAATCTGCTCAATTATCACTCCAGTGTTAATTTGCTAAATTGTAATTACTTTGCTACTATGGCCTATTTATTGCCTTACCACCTCATGCCATTTGCACACACTGTATATAGACTTTCTTTTTTCTATTGTGTTATTGACTGTACGCTAGTTTATTCCATGTGTAACTCTGTGTCACACTGCTTTGCTTTATCTTGACCAGGTCGCAGTTGTAAATGAGAACTTGTTCTCCACTAGCTTACCTGGTTAAATAAAGGTGTTCTCCACTAGCCTACCTGGTTAAATAAAGGTGTTCTCCACTAGCTTACCTGGTTAAATAAAGGTGTTCTCCACTAGCCTACCTGGTTAAATAAAGGTGTTCTCCACTAGCTTACCTGGTTAAATAAAGGTGTTCTCCACTAGCCTACCTGGTTAAATAAAGGTGTTCTCCACTAGCCTACCTGGTTAAATAAAGGTGTTCTCCACTAGCCTACCTGGTTAAATAAAGGTGTTCTCCACTAGCCTACCTGGTTAAATAAAGGTGTTCTCCACTAGCCTACCTGGTTAAATAAAGGTGTTCTCCACTAGCCTACCTGGTTAAATAAAGGTGTTCTCCACTAGCCTACCTGGTTAAATAAAGGTGTTCTCCACTAGCCTACCTGGTTAAATAAAGGTGTTCTCCACTAGCCTACCTGGTTAAATAAAGGTGTTCTCCACTAGCCTACCTGGTTAAATAAAGGTGTTCTCCACTAGCCTACCTGGTTAAATAAAGGTGTTCTCCACTAGCCTACCTGGTTAAATAAAGGTGTTCTCCACTAGCCTACCTGGTTAAATAAAGGTGTTCTCCACTAGCCTACCTGGTTAAATAAAGGTGTTCTCCACTAGCCTACCTGGTTAAATAAAGGTGTTCTCCACTAGCCTACCTGGTTAAATAAAGGTGTTCTCCACTAGCCTACCTGGTTAAATAAAGGTGTTCTCCACTAGCTTACCTGGTTAAATAAAGGTGTTCTCCACTAGCCTACCTGGTTAAATAAAGGTGTTCTCCACTAGCCTACCTGGTTAAATAAAGGTGTTCTCCACTAGCCTACCTGGTTAAATAAAGGTGTTCTCCACTAGCTTACCTGGTTAAATAAAGGTGTTCTCCACTAGCCTACCTGGTTAAATAAAGGTGTTCTCCACTAGCCTACCTGGTTAAATAAAGGTGTTCTCCACTAGCCTACCTGGTTAAATAAAGGTGTTCTCCACTAGCCTACCTGGTTAAATAAAGGTGTTCTCCACTAGCTTACCTGGTTAAATAAAGGTGTTCTCCACTAGCCTACCTGGTTAAATAAAGGTGTTCTCCACTAGCCTACCTGGTTAAATAAAGGTGTTCTCCACTAGCCTACCTGGTTAAATAAAGGTGTTCTCCACTAGCCTACCTGGTTAAATAAAGGTGTTCTCCACTAGCCTACCTGGTTAAATAAAGGTGTTCTCCACTAGCTTACCTGGTTAAATAAAGGTGTTCTCCACTAGCTTACCTGGTTAAATAAAGGTGTTCTCCACTAGCTTACCTGGTTAAATAAAGGTGTTCTCCACTAGCCTACCTGGTTAAATAAAGGTGTTCTCCACTAGCTTACCTGGTTAAATAAAGGTGTTCTCCACTAGCCTACCTGGTTAAATAAAGGTGTTCTCAACTAGCCTACCTGGTTAAATAAAGGTGAAAATAAAAAAGGTTGAATTGAACAGTATAAACCAATCAGAATGGAGTAAGACCCATTACTCGGAATATATGTGTTGCCACCCTAGGGTCACAACTCATGAAGCACAATTAGAACTTTCATTATTCAAAAACATAAATTACCATCATTCTGTCCAATTTTTTTCTTTGTGACATCAGGGTGAAACGGTACATATATTCGTATTGAACCATTCGGTACAGGGTCCACGGTGAACTGCGACCCGAACAATACATGAATCATATTATAGCTAGGAAAATATATATATTTCATTGTATAATTAAAAAAATATATATATATATATATATATATATATATATATATATTATTGCATAAACCAATGGCGTATAAATGACCGTGGGATAAATATCCACGTAGCAAGTTGTCTGCAGCTCATCAGTTATTTCACGTCAGCGAGAACAGAGCTGAGAGACCGTCGTAGCAGCAAACATTTCAGTTTCCCTGTAAACTATAACGGTTTGCCAACAAGTGGTGGATTAAACTTCTACTACATGTTCATTGCTGATCGCCTATTCGAGGCAATACGAGTAACATGACTACTCATTTGCGCCGACATCACCCCCAAAGTGCCAATCGGTGGGACTAGGTGAAAAAATGAAAGGGAAACCACTTCTCTTCACAGCCTTCAGGCAACGACATGCGGCTCCTGCTCACGTTATTAATCTACATCTCAAAAAGCAATGTCAGTGAATCCAATCTCTCACCTCCTAGCAAAGGTCAGGAAGGTGGTGTCCTTCTCTAATAATAGATCAGGAAGGTGGTGTCCTTCTCTAATAATAGATCAGGAAGGTGGTGTCCTTCTCTAATAATAGATCAGGAAGGTGGTGTCCTTCTTTCATTAAAGATCAGGAAGGTGGTGTCCTTCTCTAATAATGGATCAGGAAGGTGGTGTCCTTCTCTAATAATGGATCAGGAAGGTGGTGTCCTTCTCTAATAATGGATCAGGAAGGTGGTGTCCTTCTCTAATAATGGATCAGGAAGGTGGTGTCCGTCTCTAATAATGGATCAGGAAGGTGGTGTCCGTCTCTAATAATGGATCCGGAAGGTGGTGTCCTTCTCTAATAATAGATCCGGAAGGTGGTGTCCTTCTCTAATAATAGATCCGGAAGGTGGTGTCCTTCTCTAATAATAGATCCGGAAGGTGGTGTCCTTCTCTAATAATAGATCCGGAAGGTGGTGTCCTTCTCTAATAATAGATCCGGAAGGTGGTGTCCTTCTCTAATAATAGATCCGGAAGGTGGTGTCCTTCTCTAATAATAGATCCGGAAGGTGGTGTCCTTCTCTAATAATAGATCCGGAAGGTGGTGTCCTTCTCTAATAATAGATCCGGAAGGTGGTGTCCTTCTCTAATAATAGATCCGGAAGGTGGTGTCCTTCTCTAATAATAGATCCGGAAGGTGGTGTCCTTCTCTAATAATAGATCCGGAAGGTGGTGTCCTTCTCTAATAATAGATCCGGAAGGTGGTGTCCTTCTCTAATAATAGATCCGGAAGGTGGTGTCCTTCTCTAATAATAGATCAGGAAGGTGGTGTCCTTCTCTAATAATAGATCAGGAAGGTGGTGTCCTTCTCTAATAATAGATCAGGAAGGTGGTGTCCTTCTTTCATTAAAGATCAGGAAGGTGGTGTCCTTCTTTCATTAAAGATCAGGAAGGTGGTGTCCTTCTCTCATTAAAGATCAGGAAGGTGGTGTCCTTCTCTAATAATAGATCAGGAAGGTGGTGTCCTTCTCTAATAATAGATCAGGAAGGTGGTGTCCTTCTCTAATAATAGATCAGGAAGGTGGTGTCCTTCTCTAATAATGGATCAGGAAGGTGGTGTCCTTCTCTAATAATGGATCAGGAAGGTGGTGTCCTTCTCTAATAATGGATCAGGAAGGTGGTGTCCTTCTCTAATAATGGATCAGGAAGGTGGTGTCCTTCTCTAATAATGGATCAGGAAGGTGGTGTCCTTCTCTAATAATGGATCAGGAAGGTGGTGTCCTTCTCTAATAATGGATCAGGAAGGTGGTGTCCTTCTCTAATAATGGATCAGGAAGGTGGTGTCCTTCTCTAATAATAGATCAGGAAGGTGGTGTCCTTCTCTAATAATGGATCAGGAAGGTGGTGTCCTTCTCTAATAATGGATCAGGAAGGTGGTGTCCTTCTCTAATAATGGATCAGGAAGGTGGTGTCCTTCTCTAATAATGGATCCGGAAGGTGGTGTCCTTCTCTAATAATGGATCCGGAAGGTGGTGTCCTTCTCTAATAATGGATCCGGAAGGTGGTGTCCTTCTCTAATAATGGATCCGGAAGGTGGTGTCCTTCTCTAATAATGGATCCGGAAGGTGGTGTCCTTCTCTAATAATGGATCCGGAAGGTGGTGTCCTTCTCTAATAATGGATCCGGAAGGTGGTGTCCTTCTCTAATAATGGATCCGGAAGGTGGTGTCCTTCTCTAATAATAGATCCGGAAGGTGGTGTCCTTCTCTAATAATAGATCCGGAAGGTGGTGTCCTTCTCTAATAATAGATCCGGAAGGTGGTGTCCTTCTCTAATAATAGATCCGGAAGGTGGTGTCCTTCTCTAATAATAGATCCGGAAGGTGGTGTCCTTCTCTAATAATAGATCCGGAAGGTGGTGTCCTTCTCTAATAATAGATCCGGAAGGTGGTGTCCTTCTCTAATAATAGATCCGGAAGGTGGTGTCCTTCTCTAATAATAGATCCGGAAGGTGGTGTCCTTCTCTAATAATGGATCCGGAAGGTGGTGTCCTTCTCTAATAATAGATCGGGAAGGTGGTGTCCTTCTCTAATAATAGATCGGGAAGGTGGTGTCCTTCTCTAATAATAGATCGGGAAGGTGGTGTCCTTCTCTAATAATAGATCGGGAAGGTGGTGTCCTTCTCTAATAATAGATCCGGAAGGTGGTGTCCTTCTTTCATTAAAGATCCGGAAGGTGGTGTCCTTCTTTCATTAAAGATCAGGAAGGTGGTGTCCTTCTTTCATTAAAGATCAGGAAGGTGGTGTCCTTCTTTCATTAAAGATCCGGAAGGTGGTGTCCTTCTCTAATAATGGATCCGGAAGGTGGTGTCCTTCTCTAATAATGGATCGGGAAGGTGGTGTCCTTCTCTAATAATGGATCGGGAAGGTGGTGTCCTTCTCTAATAATGGATCGGGAAGGTGGTGTCCTTCTCTAATAATGGATCGGGAAGGTGGTGTCCTTCTCTAATAATGGATCGGGAAGGTGGTGTCCTTCTCTAATAATAGATCGGGAAGGTGGTGTCCTTCTCTAATAATAGATCGGGAAGGTGGTGTCCTTCTCTAATAATAGATCGGGAAGGTGGTGTCCTTCTCTAATAATAGATCGGGAAGGTGGTGTCCTTCTCTAATAATAGATCGGGAAGGTGGTGTCCTTCTCTAATAATAGATCGGGAAGGTGGTGTCCTTCTCTAATAATAGATCGGGAAGGTGGTGTCCTTCTCTAATAATAGATCGGGAAGGTGGTGTCCTTCTCTAATAATAGATCGGGAAGGTGGTGTCCTTCTCTAATAATAGATCGGGAAGGTGGTGTCCTTCTCTAATAATAGATCGGGAAGGTGGTGTCCTTCTCTAATAATAGATCGGGAAGGTGGTGTCCTTCTCTAATAATAGATCGGGAAGGTGGTGTCCTTCTCTAATAATAGATCGGGAAGGTGGTGTCCTTCTCTAATAATAGATCGGGAAGGTGGTGTCCTTCTCTAATAATAGATCGGGAAGGTGGTGTCCTTCTCTAATAATAGATCGGGAAGGTGGTGTCCTTCTCTAATAATAGATCGGGAAGGTGGTGTCCTTCTCTAATAATAGATCGGGAAGGTGGTGTCCTTCTCTAATAATAGATCGGGAAGGTGGTGTCCTTCTCTAATAATAGATCGGGAAGGTGGTGTCCTTCTCTCATTAAAGATCGGGAAGGTGGTGTCCTTCTCTCATTAAAGATCGGGAAGGTGGTGTCCTTCTCTCATTAAAGATCGGGAAGGTGGTGTCCTTCTCTCATTAAAGATCGGGAAGGTGGTGTCCTTCTCTCATTAAAGATCGGGAAGGTGGTGTCCTTCTCTCATTAAAGATCGGGAAGGTGGTGTCCTTCTCTCATTAAAGATCGGGAAGGTGGTGTCCTTCTCTCATTAAAGATCGGGAAGGTGGTGTCCTTCTCTCATTAAAGATCGGGAAGGTGGTGTCCTTCTCTCATTAAAGATCGGGAAGGTGGTGTCCTTCTCTCATTAAAGATCGGGAAGGTGGTGTCCTTCTCTCATTAAAGATCGGGAAGGTGGTGTCCTTCTCTCATTAAAGATCGGGAAGGTGGTGTCCTTCTCTCATTAAAGATCGGGAAGGTGGTGTCCTTCTCTCATTAAAGATCGGGAAGGTGGTGTCCTTCTCTCATTAAAGATCGGGAAGGTGGTGTCCTTCTCTCATTAAAGATCGGGAAGGTGGTGTCCTTCTCTCATTAAAGATCGGAAGGTGGTGTCCTTCTCTCATTAAAGATCGGGAAGGTGGTGTCCTTCTCTCATTAAAGATCGGGAAGGTGGTGTCCTTCTCTCATTAAAGATCGGGAAGGTGGTGTCCTTCTCTCATTAAAGATCGGGAAGGTGGTGTCCTTCTCTCATTAAAGATCGGGAAGGTGGTGTCCTTCTCTCATTAAAGATCGGGAAGGTGGTGTCCTTCTCTCATTAAAGATCGGGAAGGTGGTGTCCTTCTCTCATTAAAGATCGGGAAGGTGGTGTCCTTCTCTCATTAAAGATCGGGAAGGTGGTGTCCTTCTCTCATTAAAGATCGGGAAGGTGGTGTCCTTCTCTCATTAAAGATCGGGAAGGTGGTGTCCTTCTCTCATTAAAGATCGGGAAGGTGGTGTCCTTCTCTCATTAAAGATCGGGAAGGTGGTGTCCTTCTCTCATTAAAGATCGGGAAGGTGGTGTCCTTCTCTCATTAAAGATCGGGAAGGTGGTGTCCTTCTCTCATTAAAGATCGGGAAGGTGGTGTCCTTCTCTCATTAAAGATCGGGAAGGTGGTGTCCTTCTCTCATTAAAGGTCGGGAAGGTGGTGTCCTTCTCTCATTAAAGGTCGGGAAGGTGGTGTCCTTCTCTCATTAAAGGTCGGGAAGGTGGTGTCCTTCTCTCATTAAAGGTCGGGAAGGTGGTGTCCTTCTCTCATTAAAGGTCGGGAAGGTGGTGTCCTTCTCTCATTAAAGGTCGGGAAGGTGGTGTCCTTCTCTCATTAAAGGTCGGGAAGGTGGTGTCCTTCTCTCATTAAAGGTCGGGAAGGTGGTGTCCTTCTCTCATTAAAGGTCGGGAAGGTGGTGTCCTTCTCTCATTAAAGGTCGGGAAGGTGGTGTCCTTCTCTCATTAAAGGTCGGGAAGGTGGTGTCCTTCTCTCATTAAAGGTCGGGAAGGTGGTGTCCTTCTCTCATTAAAGGTCGGGAAGGTGGTGTCCTTCTCTCATTAAAGGTCGGGAAGGTGGTGTCCTTCTCTCATTAAAGGTCGGGAAGGTGGTGTCCTTCTCTCATTAAAGGTCGGGAAGGTGGTGTCCTTCTCTCATTAAAGGTCGGGAAGGTGGTGTCCTTCTCTCATTAAAGGTCGGGAAGGTGGTGTCCTTCTCTCATTAAAGGTCGGGAAGGTGGTGTCCTTCTCTCATTAAAGGTCGGGAAGGTGGTGTCCTTCTCTCATTAAAGGTCGGGAAGGTGGTGTCCTTCTCTCATTAAAGGTCGGGAAGGTGGTGTCCTTCTCTCATTAAAGGTCGGGAAGGTGGTGAGCTTCTCTCATTAAAGGTCGGGAAGGTGGTGTCCTTCTCTCATTAAAGGTCGGGAAGGTGGTGTCCTTCTCTCATTAAAGGTCGGGAAGGTGGTGTCCTTCTCTAATAATAGGTCGGGAAGGTGGTGTCCTTCTCTAATAATAGGTCGGGAAGGTGGTGTCCTTCTCTAATAATAGGTCGGGAAGGTGGTGTCCTTCTCTAATAATAGGTCGGGAAGGTGGTGTCCTTCTCTAATAATAGGTCGGGAAGGTGGTGTCCTTCTCTAATAATAGGTCGGGAAGGTGGTGTCCTTCTCTAATAATAGGATCGGGAAGGTGGTGTCCTTCTCTAATAATGGATCGGGAAGGTGGTGTCCTTCTCTAATAATGGATCGGGAAGGTGGTGTCCTTCTCTAATAATGGATCGGGAAGGTGGTGTCCTTCTCTAATAATGGATCGGGAAGGTGGTGTCCTTCTCTAATAATGGATCCGGAAGGTGGTGTCCTTCTCTAATAATGGATCCGGAAGGTGGTGTCCTTCTCTAATAATAGATCCGGAAGGTGGTGTCCTTCTCTAATAATAGATCCGGAAGGTGGTGTCCTTCTCTAATAATAGATCCGGAAGGTGGTGTCCTTCTCTAATAATAGATCCGGAAGGTGGTGTCCTTCTCTAATAATAGATCCGGAAGGTGGTGTCCTTCTCTAATAATAGATCCGGAAGGTGGTGTCCTTCTCTAATTAATAGATCCGGAAGGTGGTGTCCTTCTCTCATTAAAGATCCGGAAGGTGGTGTCCTTCTCTCATTAAAGATCGGGAAGGTGGTGTCCTTCTCTCATTAAAGATCGGGAAGGTGGTGTCCTTCTCTCATTAAAGATCGGGAAGGTGGTGTCCTTCTCTCATTAAAGGTCGGGAAGGTGGTGTCCTTCTCTAATAATAGGTCGGGAAGGTGGTGTCCTTCTCTAATAATAGGTCGGGAAGGTGGTGTCCTTCTCTAATAATAGGTCGGGAAGGTGGTGTCCTTCTCTAATAATAGGTCGGGAAGGTGGTGTCCTCTAATAATAGGTCGGGAAGGTGGTGTCCTTCTTTAATCAAAGCGTAACCGCTGCACATGTTTTCAAGACAAAACAGGAGATGCTGGAGCTGCCAAACCACAAACTAATCCAAGATGTCCCTACTAGATGGAATTCAAGCCATGACATGGTTGAGAGATACCTTGAGCAGAAAGTTGTAGTGTATTTTAACCTGACTGATCAAGCTGTGAGGAAGAATGTCAATGTTCCCCTGGATGCTGATCCATTTACATGGTGGAAGATCAAAGAGTTAATATACCCTCATGCTGCCATGTTAGCAAGGCGCTACCTGGCTGTGCCTGGGACCTCTGTCCACAGCGAGAGGCTGCTCTCCCATCTGTGCTCACTGCAGATCATCTTCTTAAAGAAATGCTTGAATCTTTTTTTTTTTTTTGTTTCCGCCCCTTCAAGTAACCAGTCTCAAGTGGTCCTATTTTAAGGCACTGCTACGTGACTTAATGTTGATATCTGCTGCTGGACTCCTGTTGAAGTTCTGTTTTTAAATGACTGTTTTATTTCATGTTATAAGGCAGGCACTGCTGGTTTTTGTTGTTCCTTTGTTTCCGTATGCTCCTGGGAATTCAAGCTACGCATTGCTTACTATTATAATACATGGAAAATCTAAATACAAATGCATTGAAACTGAACCGTGTGTTTTGTGAACCATTTCAGCCCTACTGTGATGATATTTTGGCCATATCTCCCAGTCCTACTGTGATGATATTTTGGCCATATCTCCCAGTCCTACTGTGATGATATTTTGGCCATATCTCCCAGCTCTACTGTGATGATATTTTGGCCATATCTCCCAGCTCTACTGTGATGATATTTTGGCCATATCTCCCAACTCTACTGTGATGATATTTTGGCCATATCTCCCAGTCCTACTGTGATGATATTTTGGCCATATCTCCCAGTCCTACTGTGATGATATTTTGGCCATATCTCCCAGTCCTACTGTGATGATATTTTGGCCATATCTCCCAGTCCTACTGTGATGATATTTTGGCCATATCTCCCAGTCCTACTGTGATGATATTGTGGCCATATCTCCCAGTCCTACTGTGATGATATTGTGGCCATATCTCCCAGCCCTACTGTGATGATATTGTGGCCATATCTCCCAGCCCTACTGTGATGATATTTTGGCCATATCGCCCAGCCCTACTGTGATGATATTTTGGCCATATCTCCCAGCCCTACTGTGATGATATTTTGGCCATATCGCCCAGTCCTACTGTGATGATATTTTGGCCATATCTCCCAGCCCTACTGTGATGATATTTTGGCCATATCTCCCAGTCCTACTGTGATGATATTTTGGCCATATCTCCCAGTCCTACTGTGATGATATTTTGGCCATATCTCCCAGTCCTACTGTGATGATATTTTGGCCATATCTCCCAGTCCTACTGTGATGATATTTTGGCCATATCTCCCAGTCCTACTGTGATGATATTTTGGCCATATCTCCCAGTCCTACTGTGATGATATTTTGGCCATATCTCCCAGTCCTACTGTGATGATATTTTGGCCATATCTCCCAGTCCTACTGTGATGATATTTTGGCCATATCTCCCAGTCCTACTGTGATGATATTTTGGCCATATCTCCCAGTCCTACTGTGATGATATTTTGGCCATATCTCCCAGTCCTACTGTGATGATATTTTGGCCATATCTCCCAGTCCTACTGTGATGATATTTTGGCCATATCGCCCAGTCCTACTGTGATGATATTTTGGCCATATCGCCCAGCCCTACTGTGATGATATTTTGGCCATATCTCCCAGTCCTACTGTGATGATATTTTGGCCATATCGCCCAGCCCTACTCTCTACACATCTGTCTAGCTGTGTATGTGTGTGACAGGTTCTAAATGCCTCCTTGTCAATGACAGACCATAGTAAACACAATTCCTCTCATTTATACAATACTGGCATGACCTATGATGTCCAGGATCAATGTAGGACCTCATTTATGCAACTACTATGTTATTGTAACGTTATCTCCACTGTCCCCTGAGGCTGAGAGATAGTATCTGCTGGGAGTCATGATCTGTAGTCCTCTCATCTCCACTGTCCCCGAGGCTGAGATAGTATCTGCTGGGAGTCCTGATCTCTAGTTCTATGCCATCTCTTCTTCACTCCCTCCTCTCCTCTTCAGTAGTAATCTCTGTAGCGTGGAACCCAAACCAGCTGAGAGCGTGCGCCATCGTGCATACATTTATTTTGTCCAGCCACACCAAACGCGATCACGACACGCAGGTTAAAATATCAAAACAAACTCTGATCCAATTACATTAATTTGGGGACAGGTCAAAAAGCATTAAACATTTATGGCAATTTAGCTAGCTTCACTTGCCAGCTAATTTGTCCTATTTAGCTAGCTTGCTGTTGCTAGCTAATTTGTCCTGGGATATAAACATTAAGTTGTTATTTTACCTGAAATGCACAAGGTCCTCTACTCCGCCAATTAATCCACATATAAAACAGTCAACTGACTCGTTTCTAGTCATCTATCCTCCTCCTAGGCTTTTTCTTCTCTTGACTTTATATTGCAATTGTCAACTTTCATAAATTAGGTGCATTACCACCCCTGACCTCGTTCGTCTTTCAGTCACCTACATGGGTATAACCAATGAGGAGATGGCACGTGGGTACCTGCTTCTATAAACCAATGAGGAGATGGGAGAGGCAGGACTTGCAATGCGATCTGCGTCACAAATAGAACTGACTTCTATTTTAGCCCTTGGCAACGCAGATGCTCGTTAGCGTGTGCGAGCAGTGTGGGTGCAATAATTGAATAATATAGATTTCTAAATTTATTTTGCAACGCTCACGCACGCGAGCGGTGTAGTCAGCCTGTTAGTCAAGAAGCTATCTGCTCCAGTCTAGAGGCAGGTTTCCCAGACAGGGTAATCCTTGAGAGACTTGGTACAGGTAGCTTCCAGCTGTGAAACCGGTATGTGTTCCTGGATGTAGAATGTACTTGCTGACCGATCTGTGGTTGACCTGGAGCCTCACCTGATATACAGTACACTGCCTATACAGATAAGGGAAGTCAGCAACCAATTTACTCAGTCAGTTAGAAAAGGCTAAGGCTAGCTTTTTCGAACAGAAATTTGCTTCCTGTAGCACTAATTCCAAAAAGTTTTGGGACACTAAAGTCCATGGAGAATAAGAGCACCTCCCCCCCCAGCTGCCCACTGCACTGAGGATAGGAAACACTGTCACCACCGATGAATCTACGATAATCGAGAATTTCAATAAGCATTTTTCCACGGCTGGCCATGCTTTCCACCTGGTTACCCCTACCCTGGCAAACACCTCAGCACCCCCCGCAGCAACTTGCTCAAGCCTCCCCCATTTCTCCTTCACCCAAATCCAAACAGCTGCTGATCTGAAAGAGCTGCAAAATATGGACCCCTACAAATCAGCTGGGCTAGACAATCTGGACCCTCTCTATCTAAAATTATCTGGCCAAATTGTTGCAACCCCTATTACTAGCCTGTTCAACCTCTCTTTCGTATCGTCTGAGATCCCCAAAGATTGGAAACCTGTTGCGGTCATCCCCCTCTTCAAAGGGGGAGACACTCTAGACCCAAACTGCTACAGGTCTATATCTATCCTGCCCTGCCTTTCTAAAATCTTCGAAAGCCAAGTTAATAAAAAGATCACCATTTCGATTCCCACCGTACCTTCTCCACTATGCAATCTGGTTTCCGAGCTGGTCATGGGTGCACCTCAGCCACGCCAAGGTACTAAACGATATCATAACCGCCATCGATAAAAGACAGACTGTGCATCCGTCTTCATTGACCTGGCCAAGGCTTTCGACTCTGTCAATCACCGCATTCTTATAGGCAGAGTCAACAGCATTTGCTCCTCAAATGACTGCCTCACCTGGTTCACCAACTACTTCTCAGACAGAGTTCAGTGTGTCAAATCGGAGAGCCTGTTGTCCGGACCTCTGGCAGTCTCTATGGGGGTGCCACAGGGTTCAATTCTCGGGCCGACTCTTTTCTCTGTATACATCAATGATGTCGCTCTTGCTGCGGGTGATTCCCTGACCCACCACTATGCAGACGACACCATTCTGTATACATCTGGCCCTTCTTTGGACACTGTTCTAACAAACCTCCAGACGAGCTTCGACGCCATACAACACTCCTTCCGTGGCCTCCAACTGCTTTTAAATGCTAGTAAAACTAAGTGCATGCTCTTCAACCGATTGCTGCCCGCACCTGCCCACCCGACTAGCATCACTACTCTGGACGGTTCTGACTTACAATATGTGGACAACTACAAAATACCTAGGTGTCTGGTTAGACTGTAAACTCTCCTTCCAGACTCACATTAAACATCTCCAATCCAAAATTAAATCTAGAATCGGCTTCCTATTTCGCAACAAAGCCTCCTTCGCTCATGCTGCCAAACATACCCTCATAAAACTGACTATCCTACCGATCCTTGACTTCAGCGATGTCATTTCCAAAATAGCCCCCAACACACTACTCAGCAAATTGGAAGTAGTCTATCACAGTGCCATCCGTTTTATCACCAAAGCCCCATATACTACCCACCACTGCGACCTGTATGCTCTCGTTGGATGGCCCTCACTATATAGCCGTCGCCAAACCAACTGGCTCCAGGTCATCTATAAGTCTTTGCTAGGTAAAGTCCCGCCTTATCTCAGCTCACTGGTCGCCATAGCAACACCCACCTGTAGCACGCGCTCCAGCAGGTATATCTCACTGGTCACCATAGCAACACCTCCTTTGGCTGCCTTCCAGTTCTCTGCTGCCAATGACTGGAACGAATTGCAAAGTCACTGAAGATGGAGACTCATATCTCCCTCACTAGCTTTAAGCATCAGCTGTCAGAGCAGCTTACCGATCACTGTACCTGTACACAGCCCATCTGTAAATAGCACACCCGACTACCTCATCCCCATATTATTACTTACCCTCTTGCTCCTTTGCACCCCAGTATCTCTACTTGCACATCATCATCTGCTCATCTAGCACTCCAGTATTAATGCTCAATTGTAATTATTTTTGCCTCTATGGCCTATTTATTGTCTTACCTCCCTACTCTTCTACATTTGCACACACTGTATATAGCATTTTTGTATTGTGTTATTGACTGTACGTTTGTTATGTGTAACTCTGTTGTTTGTGTCGCACTGCTTTGCTTTATCTTGGCCAGGTCGCAGTTGTAAATGAGAACTTGTAAATGAGAACTTACCTACCTACCTGGTTAAATAAAGGTGAAAAAATAAGACACTCACTCAAAAGAAAATCAATTCCATGTCACTCTTTCGTTAGCTGTCGTTACGCGGTGTGGATGAAGTGTGTTGAAATCTAACTCTCCTGTCTGTTTCTTTTAGTCTCCTGAAGGGGCCCATGCCAAGGATGCCTCCAAGGTCACCAAGCAGAAGGTCACCAAGCAGGAGGTAGGGGCTCCGTGTGTGTGTGTCTTTAAACAACAGCAAACACTCTTCTAATGGACCACAGTCACCACACACAGTCCACACAGCAAACACTCTTCTAATGGACCACAGTCACCACACACAGTCCATACAGCAAAGACTCATGCACACTGATACATGAAGAGGTAACTTTATACACACACTACCAGCCCCGCAACACATAACTGATATGCCCCCTGTCCCCTTTCCCTCTCTCTCTCGCTCCCTGTGTGTGTCTCTGTGTCTCTCTCTCTGTGTCTCTCTCTCTGTGTCTCTCTCTCTGTGTCTCTCTCTCGCTCCTTGTGTGTGTGTGTGTGTCTCTGTGTCTCTCTCTCTGTCTCTCTCTCTGTCTCTCTCTCTCTCTCTGTCTCTCTCTCTCCCTCTATGTCTCCTTCTGTAGCCCACCAGGCGTTCAGAGAGGTTGTCATCGGTAAGTTGAATAATTCCCTCTTCCTCCATCCCTCTCTCGTTCTTCCTACCTCCCTCCTCTCCTCTCTCTGCTGTCTCTCAGGTTGTTGCTCAACTCTAGGGCAAGGTGTAATCTGTGGGGTCACAGTTTCTCACAGCCACCAGGAGTGATGTTAGGAGCTCTACAATATTAACAATCTGTTGATTTCCTTCTGATCTAACCTTTATAGATATATGTACACTTACCAGAACTAGCTAGTGTTTTATTCAGTAGATATTCAGTCAATGTTCCATTCAGACAGGAGCGTTCTAATGGAGCGTTCTAATGGAGCGTTCTAATGGAGCGTTCTAATGGAGCGTTGGAAAGGAGCGTTGGAAAGGAGCGTTGGAAAGGAGCGTTGGAAAGGAGCGTTGGAAAGGAGCGTTGGAAAGGAGCGTTGGAAAGGAGCGTTCTAATGGAGCGTTGGAAAGGAGCGTTGGAAAGGAGCGTTCTAATGGAGCGTTGGAAAGCTGCGTTCTAATGGAGCGTTGGAATGGAGCGTTGGAAAGGAGCGTTCTAATGGAGCGTTCTAATGGAGCGTTCTAAAGGAGCGTTCTAAAGGAGCGTTGGAAAGGAGCGTTGGAAAGGAGCGTTGGAAAGGAGCGTTGGAAAGGAGCGTTCTAAAGGAGCGTTCTAAAGGAGCGTTGGAAAGGAGCGTTCTAATGGAGCGTTGGAAAGGAGCGTTGGAAAGGAGCGTTGGAAAGGAGCGTTCTAATGGAGCGTTCTAAAGGAGCGTTGGAAAGCTGCGTTGGAAAGGAGCGTTCTAATGGAGCGTTCTAATGGAGCGTTGGAATGGAGCGTTGGAAAGGAGCGTTGGAAAGGAGCGTTGGAAAGGAGCGTTGGAAAGGAGCGTTGGAAAGGAGCGTTGGAAAGGAGCGTTGGAAAGGAGCGTTGGAAAGGAGCGTTGGAAAGGAGCGTTGGAACGGAGCGTTCTAAAGGAGCGTTGGAATGGAGCGTTCTAATGGAGCGTTCTAATGGAGCGTTCTAATGGAGCGTTCTAATGGAGCGTTCTAATGGAGCGTTCTAATGGAGCGTTGGAAAGGAGCGTTGGAAAGGAGCGTTGGAAAGGAGCGTTCTAATGGAGCGTTGGAAAGGAGCGTTGGAAAGGAGCGTTCTAATGGAGCGTTGGAAAGCTGCGTTCTAATGGAGCGTTGGAATGGAGCGTTGGAAAGGAGCGTTCTAATGGAGCGTTCTAAAGGAGCGTTCTAAAGGAGCGTTCTAAAGGAGCGTTGGAAAGGAGCGTTCTAATGGAGCGTTGGAAAGGAGCGTTCTAATGGAGCGTTGGAAAGGAGCGTTCTAATGGAGCGTTCTAAAGGAGCGTTGGAAAGCTGCGTTCTAATGGAGCGTTGGAAAGGAGCGTTCTAATGGAGCGTTCTAATGGAGCGTTGGAAAGGAGCGTTGGAAAGGAGCGTTGGAAAGGAGCGTTGGAAAGGAGCGTTCTAATGGAGCGTTGGAACGGAGCGTTCTAAAGGAGCGTTGGAACGGAGCGTTCTAATGGAGCGTTCTAATGGAGCGTTCTAATGGAGCGTTCTAATGGAGCGTTCTAATGGAGCGTTCTAATGGAGCGTTGGAAAGCAGCGTTCTAATGGAGCGTTGGAAAGCAGCGTTCTAATGGAGCGTTGGAAAGCAGCGTTCTAATGGAGCGTTGGAAAGCAGCGTTCTAATGGAGCGTTGGAAAGCAGCGTTCTAATGGAGCGTTGGAAAGGAGCGTTCTAATGGAGCGTTCTAATGGAGCGTTCTAATGGAGCGTTCTAATGGAGCGTTGGAAAGCAGCGTTCTAATGGAGCGTTGGAAAGCAGCGTTCTAATGGAGCGTTGGAAAGCAGCGTTCTAATGGAGCGTTGGAAAGCAGCGTTCTAATGGAGCGTTGGAAAGCAGCGTTCTAATGGAGCGTTGGAAAGCAGCGTTCTAATGGAGCGTTGGAAAGGAGCGTTCTAATGGAGCGTTCTAATGGAGCGTTGGAAAGCAGCGTTCTAATGGAGCGTTGGAAAGCAGCGTTCTAATGGAGCGTTGGAAAGCAGCGTTCTAATGGAGCGTTGGAAAGGAGCGTTCTAATGGAGCGTTGGAAAGGAACGTTCTAAAGGAACGTTCTAAAGGACTATTTCATTCAGATCATGAATGTTCTGAACAGTGTTCTAAAGGTGGTGGGAAAATATCCCTGTAGGTTCCGACTGATCCTGCGCTTGTTTTTGTTCCTTTGCCATCGTTTGCCAGACCTTATCTTCTGTCTGTCATGGGATCTCACTGTCAAATATTATTCCATGGATAATATAGTGATAATGTTATTACATTATCACTATATTACATTATTACTGTACCTACTGATTATGTTATAGATAATTAGCCAACAGGTTCTTGTTGCTCATATACACCCCACCTTTATAAACAGGCTATATGATAGCCTGCCCTGTTTACTGATATTAAATCAACTGTTTAGTAAGTATTGATTTTAAGTTGTACATAGCGCTTTATCTAAGGTGTTGTCCTCTATTGGTGGGTATTGTATGGTTTCACCTATAGCCTACTGTTCAGGTTTACATTTATTTCAATGCTAAGTGATTTCCATGGTATTTTCCCATTCTTTTTGCTAAGCTAATTCTGTGGTGTTTCCCAACTCTATGCTAGAATAAGCTAAGCTAATTCTGTGGTGTTTCCCAACTCTATGCTAGAATAAGCTAAGCTAATTATATGGTGTTTCCCAACTCTATGCTAGAATAAGCTAAGCTAATTATATGGTGTTTCCCAGTTCTATGCTAGAATAAGCTAAGCTAATTATATGGCGGTTACCCACTCTATGCTAGAATAAGCTAAGCTAATTATATGGCGGTTACCCACTCTATGCTAGAATAAGCTAAGATAATTATATGGCGTTTCCCAACTCTATGCTAGAATAAGCTAAGCTAATTATATGGCGGTTACCCACTCTATGCTAGAATAAGCTAAGCTAATTATATGGCGTTTCCCAACTCTATGCTAGAATAAGCTAAGCTAATTATATGGCGTTTCCCAACTCTATGCTAGAATAAGCTAAGCTAATTATATGGCGTTTCCCAGTTCTATGCTAGAATAAGCTAAGCTAATTATATGGTGTTTCCCAGTTCTATGCTAGAATAAGCTAAGCTAATTATATGGTGTTTCCCAGTTCTATGCTAGAATAAGCTAAGCTAATTATATGGTGTTTCCCAGTTCTATGCTAGAATAAGCTAAGCTAATTATATGGTGTTTCCCAGTTCTATGCTAGAATAAGCTAAGCTAATTTTTGGCGTTTACCCACTCTATGCTAGAATAAGCTAAGCTAATTATATGGTTTTTCCCAACTCTATGCTAGATTAAGCTAAACTAATTATATGGCGGTTACCCACTCTATGCTAGAATAAGCTAAGGTAATTATATGGCGGTTACCCACTCTATGCTAGAATAAGCTAAGCTAATTATATGGCGGTTACCCACTCTATGCTAGAATAAGCTAAGCTAATTATATGGCGTTTCCCCACTCTTTGAGTGCTAAAGCTAACTTCTCTCTCTTTGACCTGCAGAAACCAGCTCCTCCCAAACCTGTTGAGGTCAAGCCTAAGAAGGCTATCACCAAGGTAAAGCCATCGACCACACACACACACACACACACACACTGTCCAGGCATTGGAGCGTGTGTCCACAGATGCATGCTGTGTTTGTTTTAAAGTCTCATGTATCTTTGGTCCATTTGAATGTTCTCTAAGGTGTTCTCAGTCCTATGTTTTTATTGGTCGTCTTTGTCCTCTGTTGGGATTAGTCGACTCTGTTTCTGTGTTCTGATTGGCTGGCTGTGTCTGTGCTGTGTTCTGATTGGCTTTCTCTGCCCAAAGGACATGAAGGAAAAGAAAGGTGGCGCTAAGGTGAAGGAGGATGGCCCCTCCCATAACGGACAGGCTACGACTGAGGTACGCTAGGCCACACCTCCATCAGAGGAGGAGTAGGGGGGCTGGTGGTGGGATTATAATCATCTAACATGTAGAAGGAGAGAAGGAGTAGGGGGCTGGTGGTGGGATTATAATCATCTAACATGTAGAAGGAGTAGGGGGCTGGTGGTGGGATTATAATCATTTAACATGTAGAAGGAGAGAAGGAGTAGGGGGGCTGGTGGTGGGATTATAATCATCTAACATGTAGAAGGAGAGAAGGAGTAGGGGGCTGGTGGTGGGATTATTATCATCTAACATGTAGAAGGAGAGAAGGAGTAGGGAGCTGGTGGTGGGATTATAATCATCTAACATGTAGAAGGAGAGAAGAGAAGGAGTAGGGGGCTGGTGGTGGGATTATAATCATCTAACATGTAGAAGGAGAGAAGAGAAGGAGTAGGGTGCTGGTGGTGGGATTATAATCATCTAACATGTAGAAGGAGAGAAGAGAAGGAGTAGGGGGGCTGGTGGTGGGATTATAATCATCTAACATGTAGAAGGAGAGAAGGAGTAGGGGGCTGGTGGTGGGATTATAATCATCTAACATGTAGAAGGAGAGAAGGAGTAGGGGGCTGGTGGTGGGATTATAATCATCTAACATGTAGAAGGAGAGAAGGAGTAGGGGGGCTGGTGGTGGGATTATAATCATCTAACAGGTAGAAGGAGAGAAGGAGTAGGGGGCTGGTGGAGGGATTATAATCATCTAACAGGTAGAAGGAGAGAAGGAGTAGGGGGCTGGTGGTGGGATTATTATCATCTAACATGTAGAAGGAGAGAAGGAGTAGGGGGCTGGTGGAGGGATTATAATCATCTAACAGGTAGAAGGAGAGAAGGAGTAGGGGGCTGGTGGTGGGATTATTATCATCTAACATGTAGAAGGAGAGAAGGAGTAGGGGGCTGGTGGTGGGATTATTATCATCTAACATGTAGAAGGAGAGGAGTAGGGGGGCTGGTGGTGGGATTATTATCATCTAACATGTAGAAGGAGAGAAGGAGTAGGGGGCTGGTGGTGGGATTATAATAATCTAACATGTAGAATGAGAGGAGGAGTAGGGGGCTGGTGGTGGGATTATAATCATCTAACATGTAGAAGGAGAGGAGGAGTAGGGGGCTGGTGGTGGGATTATTATCATCTAACATGTAGAAGGAGAGAAGGAGTAGGGGGGCTGGTGGTGGGATTATAATCATCTAACATGTAGAAGGAGAGAAGGAGTAGGGGGCTGGTGGTGGGATTATAATAATCTAACATGTAGAAGGAGAGGAGGAGTAGGGGGCTGGTGGTGGGATTATTATCATCTAACATGTAGGGGGGCTGGTGGTGGGATTATAATCATCTAACATGTAGAAGGAGAGAAGGAGTAGGGGGCTGGTGGTGGGATTATAATCATCTAACATGTAGAAGGAGAGAAGGAGTAGGGGGCTGGTGGTGGGATTATAATAATCTAACATGTAGAAGGAGAGGAGGAGTAGGGGGCTGGTGGTGGGATTATAATCATCTAACATGTAGAAGGAGAGGAGGAGTAGGGGGCTGGTGGTGGGATTATTATCATCTAACATGTAGAAGGAGAGAAGGAGTAGGGGGGCTGGTGGTGGGATTATTATCATCTAACATGTAGAAGGAGAGAAGGAGTAGGGGGCTGGTGGTGGGATTATAATAATCTAACATGTAGAAGGAGAGGAGGAGTAGGGGGCTGGTGGTGGGATTATTATCATCTAACATGTAGGGGGGCTGGTGGTGGGATTATAATCATCTAAAATGTAGGAGAGAAGGAGTAGGGGGCTGGTGGTGGGATTATTATCATCTAACATGTAGAAGGAGAGAAGAGGAGGAGTAGGGGGGCTGGTGGTGGGATTATAATCATCTAACATGTAGAAGGAGTAGGGGGGCTGGTGGTGGGATTATAATCATCTAACATGTAGAAGGAGAGGAGGAGTAGGGGGGCTGGTGGTGGGATTATAATCATCTAACATGTAGAAGGAGTAGGGGGGCTGGTGGTGGGATTATAATCATCTAACATGTAGAAGGAGTGGGGGGGCTGGTGGTGGGATTATAATCATCTAACATGTAGAAGGAGAGAAGGAGTAGGGGGGCTGGTGGTGGGATTATAATCATCTAACATGTAGAAGGAGTAGGGGGGCTGGTGGTGGGATTATAATCATCTAACATGTAGAAGGAGAGAAGGAGTAGGGGGGCTGGTGGTGGGATTATAATCATCTAATATGTAGAAGGAGAGAAGGAGTAGGGGGGCTGGTGGTGGGATTATAATCATCTAACATGTAGAAGGAGGAGTAGGGGGCTGGTGGTGGGATTATTATCATCTAACATGTAGAAGGAGAGAAGAGAAGGAATAGGGGGCTGGTGGTGGGATTATAATCATCTAACATGTAGAAGGAGGAGTAGGGGGCTGGTGGTGGGATTATAATCATCTAACATGTAGAAGGAGAGAAGGAGTAGGGGGGCTGGTGGTGGGATTATAATCATCTAACATGTAGAAGGAGTAGGGGGCTGGTGGTGGGATTATTATCATCTAACATGTAGAAGGAGAGAAGGAGTAGGGGGCTGGTGGAGGGATTATAATCATCTAACATGTAGAAGGAGTAGGGGGGCTGGTGGAGGGATTATAATCATCTAACATGTAGAAGGAGAGAAGGAGTAGGGGGGCTGGTGGTGGGATTATAATCATCTAACATGTAGAAGGAGAGAAGGAGTAGGGGGGCTGGTGGTGGGATTATAATCATCTAACATGTAGAAGGAGAGAAGGAGTAGGGGGGCTGGTGGTGGGATTATAATCATCTAACATGTAGAAGGAGAGAAGGAGTAGGGGGGCTGGTGGTAGGATTATAATCATCTAACATGTAGAAGGAGAGAAGGAGTAGGGGGCTGGTGGTGGGATTATAATCATCTAACAGGTAGAAGGAGAGAAGGAGTAGGGGGCTGGTGGTGGGATTATAATCATCTAACATGTAGAAGGAGAGAAGGAGTAGGGGGCTGGTGGTGGGATTATTATCATCTAACATGTAGAAGGAGAGAAGGAGTAGGGGGGCTGGTGGTGGGATTATAATCATCTAACATGTAGAAGGAGAGAAGGAGTAGGGGGCTGGTGGTGGGATTATAATCATCTAACATGTAGAAGGAGAGAAGGAGTAGGGGGCTGGTGGTGGGATTATAATCATCTAACATGTAGAAGGAGAGAAGGAGTAGGGGGCTGGTGGTGGGATTATAATCATCTAACATGTAGAAGTAGAGAAGGAGTAGGGGGCTGGTGGAGGGATTATAATCATCTAACATGTAGAAGGAGAGAAGGACTAGGGGGCTGGTGGTGAGATTATAATCATCTAACATGTAGAAGGAGAGAAGGAGTAGGGGGGCTGGTGGTGGGATTATAATCATCTAACATGTAGAAGGAGAGAAGGAGTAGGGGGCTGGTGGTGGGATTATAATAATCTAACATGTGGAAGGAGAGGAGGAGTAGGGGGCTGGTGGTGGGATTATTAACATCTAACATGTAGAAGGAGAGAAGGAGTAGGGGGGCTGGTGGTGGGATTATAATCATCTAACATGTAGAAGGAGAGGAGGAGTAGGGGGCTGGTGGTGGGATTATTATCATCTAACATGTAGGGGGGCTGGTGGTGGGATTATAATCATCTAACACGTAGAAGGAGTAGGGGGGCTGGTGGTGGGATTATTATCATCTAACATGTAGAAGGAGAGAAGGAGTAGGGGGGCTGGTGGTGGGATTATAATCATCTAACAGGTAGAAGGAGAGAAGGAGTAGGGGGCTGGTGGTGGGATTATTATCATCTAACATGTAGAAGGAGAGAAGGAGTAGGGGGCTGGTGGTGGGATTATTATCATCTAACATGTAGAAGGAGAGAAGGAGTAGGGGGCTGGTGGTGGGATTATAATCATCTAACATGTAGAAGGAGTAGGGGGCTGGTGGTGGGATTATAATCATCTAACATGTAGAAGGAGAGAAGGAGTAGGGGGCTGGTGGTGGGATTATAATCATCTAACATGTAGAAGGAGAGGAGGAGTAGGGGGCTGGTGGTGGGATTATAATCATCTAACATGTAGAAGGAGAGAAGAGAAGGAGTAGGGGGCTGGTGGTGGGATTATTATCATCTAACATGTAGAAGGAGAGAAGGAGTAGGGGGGCTGGTGGTGGGATTATTATCATCTAACATGTAGAAGGAGAGAAGAGAAGGAGTAGGGGGCTGGTGGTGGGATTATTATCATCTAACATGTAGAAGGAGAGAAGGAGTAGGGGGGCTGGTGGTGGGATTATTATTATCTAACATGTAGAAGGAGGGAAGAGAAGGAGTAGGAGGGCTGGTGGTGGGATTATAATCATCTAACATGTAGAAGGAGAGAAGGAGTAGGGGGCTGGTGGTGGGATTATAATCATCTAACATGTAGAAGGAGAGAAGGAGTAGGGGGCTGGTGGTGGGATTATAATCATCTAACAGGTAGAAGGAGAGAAGGAGTAGGGGGCTGGTGGTGGGATTATTATCATCTAACATGTAGAAGGAGAGAAGGAGTAGGGGGCTGGTGGTGGGATTATAATCATCTAACAGGTAGAAGGAGAGAAGGAGTAGGGGGCTGGTGGTGGGATTATAATCATCTAACATGTAGAAGGAGAGAAGGAGTAGGGGGCTGGTGGTGGGATTATAATCATCTAACAGGTAGGAGAGAAGGAGTAGGGGGCTGGTGGAGGGATTATAATCATCTAACATGTAGAAGGAGTAGGGGGCTGGTGAAGGATTATAATCATCTAACAGGTAGAAGGAGAGAAGGAGTAGGGGGCTGGTGGAGGGATTATAATCATCTAACATGTAGAAGGAGAGAAGAGGAGTAGGGGGCTGGTGGTGGGATTATAATCATCTAACATGTAGAAGGAGAAAAGGAGTAGGGGGCTGGTGGTGGGATTATAATCATCTAACATGTAGAAGGAGAGAAGGAGTAGGGGGCTGGTGGAGGGATTATAATCATCTAACATGTAGAAGGAGAGAAGGAGTAGGGGGCTGGTGGTGGGATTATAATCATCTAACATGTAGAAGGAGAGAAGGAGTAGGGGGGCTGGTGGTGGGATTATTATCATCTAACATGTAGAAGGAGAGAAGGAGTAGGGGGCTGGTGGTGGGATTATAATCATCTAACATGTAGAAGGAGAGAAGGAGTAGGGGGCTGGTGGTGGGATTATAATCATCTAACATGTAGAAGGAGAGAAGAGAAGGAGTAGGGGGCTGGTGGTGGGATTATTATCATCTAACATGTAGAAGGAGAGAAGGAGTAGGGGGGCTGGTGGTGGGATTATTATTATCTAACATGTAGAAGGAGGGAAGAGAAGGAGTAGGAGGGCTGGTGGTGGGATTATTATCATCTAACATGTAGAAGGAGAGAAGGAGTAGGGGGGCTGGTGGTGGGATTATAATCATCTAACATGTAGAAGGAGAGAAGGAGTAGGGGGGCTGGTGGTGGGATTATAATCATCTAATATGTAGAAGGAGAGAAGGAGTAGGGGGGCTGGTGGTGGGATTATAATCATCTAACATGTAGAAGGAGAGAAGGAGTAGGGGGCTGGTGGTGGGATTATAGTCATCTAACATGTAGAAGGAGAGAAGGAGTAGGGGGGCTGGTGGTGGGATTATAATCATCTAACATGTAGAAGGAGAGAAGGAGTAGGGGGCTGGTGGTGGGATTATTATCATCTAACATGTAGGGGGCTGGTGGTGGGATTATAATCATCTAACATGTAGAAGGAGAGAAGGAGTAGGGGGCTGGTGGTGGGATTATAATCATCTAACATGTAGAAGGAGAGAAGGAGTAGGGGGCTGGTGGAGGGATTATAATCATCTAACATGTAGAAGGAGAGAAGGAGTAGGGGGCTGGTGGTGGGATTATAATCATCTAACATGTATTCCTTCAATGTTCTCCCTGTCTCACTATCTGCCTCACACACACACACACACAGCTCTGTGTGTCTCGCTCCAGTGTCAGTGTGACCTACTACAGAAGTCTTGCTCCCTACTCCATGTCTGTCAGAGGCCAGAGTGAGACAGTCAGAGTCAACGGTATGACAGATAGATGGCGTGCTGT
The DNA here is from genome assembly GCF_016432855.1 of Salvelinus namaycush. Taxonomy (NCBI): domain Eukaryota; kingdom Metazoa; phylum Chordata; class Actinopteri; order Salmoniformes; family Salmonidae; genus Salvelinus; species Salvelinus namaycush. The sequence goes on from NW_024061263.1 coordinate 65,883, forward strand.
GGGATCTAGACAGTGTGATTTAACCAGAGTGTTAGGTTGTCTCCCAAATGGAACCCTATTCCCTCAGGGATTCTTGAAAGACGAGACAATCTCCACTTTTTTCTCACAAATAACACCCGCCCGCTTAACCCGGAAGACAGCTGCACAAATGTGTCGGAGGACACACCATTCAACTGACGACCGAAGTCAGCCTGCAGGCACCCGGCCCACCACAAGGAGTCGCTAGAGCGCGATGAGCCAAGTAAAGCCACTCCCTCACTTATCCCGGACGACGCTGGGCCGATCGTGCGCCGCCCTATGGGACTCCCGGTCACGGCCGGTTGTGACACAGCCTGGGATTGAACCCGGGTCTGTATTCTGTAGTCCAACACCATGACATTAGATTATTCAATATAATACAAATCTCCAAACGTCTTTTATAGCGCTATATAATACCCTGACGGTTAATTTCATTAGCAGTTTGCATGTTTTTCTAGGTTCAGAACATAAACCTGTTCGCTCAGCAAATACTTCAATAGTTTAAGCATGTGTTGCAGAACAGTGATTCAAATAGTTTTTTTTCTGTCAATGTTATTAAAAAAAACTATCTTGACAGGGTTAGTCATCGGTGACTGAGTTGACAAGCCTCTGACGACGTTAACAACAGGTACTTAAAACAGACATTTTTGCTTCTAAAAAAATCAAAGTTAAATACAAACATTTTGTAAAATATTGAATATTATTTATTTGCAAATCCCCATTTAAAAACGTAACCGTTCAGCACTCTGACGGAGTTTTTTTTTTATTTTTTTACAGAGTTGACAAATTCCATATTTTTCTGCTTTATTAAATAGGTATACTTAGTAGCGATTTCGTTTTGTCTCAGTTGTATATGACTCAAAAACCTCATTTAAAAATGAACCTATTTGAACCATAGCTTAATCTATAAGGGAAAGGGAAATGACAGGTTCAGGTTGTATATTGTTTACATCTCTGAAAGTAGAGGACTTTCAGGACCATGTGCTGCCTTGTTGCACTGTGTTGGCCAATCACAGTTTAGAGAGAAATATTATTTAAAGTCAAATATGGCAACATGAGACACTTTTTAGAATTTGAAACACTTTTTGGGGGGGAGTTTGAAATTGTGATTCTTTGCTCTGGACAAGGGCATTTCCTGTCACAGAGCTGACAAATAAATGAATAATATTGAGAATATTTCTTGAAAAATGCGTTATTAAATTACATTTTTAATCTCAAATAATGAAACAATCTATTTATTTTTTTTATTTAATATTTTATGTTATCAGGGAGTCATACTGAGACCAATGTCTCTTTTTACAGAGGAGCCCTGAACTACATAAATTACAGAAAATACATCAACATACATCAACAAGCAGACAGAAAAACACGGTCATAAAGAACAAACACATTCATCAGAATTAAGGTCCTCAATCTGCTTTCTGAATTACCCAAGAGACACCAGAACATCACATTCATCAGTATTAAGGTCCTCAATCTGCTTTCTGAATTGCTCTAGAGACCAAAGGAATTTCCATAGTTAGCCATCCGTATACAAATGAAGTTTGCCTGCTGGACAAGGATTGTCCCAACTTTCAAGAATCCCTCGAGCCCTACATAGTGCACTACTTATGACCTGGGGCCATGGGGCTTGACCTGGGGCCATGGGGCATGACCCGGGGCCATGGGGCTTGACCCGGGGCCATGGGGCTTGACCTGGGGCTTGACCTGGGGCCATGGGACTTGACCTGGGGCCATGGGACTTGACCTGGGGCCATGGGGCTTGACCTGGGGCCATGGGACTTGACCTGGGGCCATGGGACTTGACCTGGGGCCATGGGACTTGACCTGGGGCCATGGGGCTCTCACTATGTAGAGAATGGAGTGCAATTTGGGACGCAGTTTTGTGTGATATAACCAATCGGGCGGCAGGTAGCCTAGCAGTTAAGAGCAACTTCTCTGCGCTACGGATCCCTTTAGCGGGATAATTTTCCTAAACAACCGCTGAATTGCAGGGCGCAAAATATTACTAAAAATATTTATAATCATGCATTCACAAGTGAAATATACCAAAACACAGTTTAGCTTGTTGTTAATCCACCTATCGTGTCAGATTTTGAAAATATGCTTTGCAGCGAAAGCAATCCAAGCTTTTGTGAGTGTATCAATCAATGCTACAACAGCTAGCCCCAAATTAGCATGGTAACGAAAGTCAGAATAGCAATAAAATGAATCGCTTACCTTCGAAGATTATCAGATGTGTCACGATCGTGTGGAGGAGAGACGGACCAAAACGCAGCATGTGGAAAATATGCCATCTTCCTTTTATTATAGAAGAAGGCAAGACGAAACAAAACACTTACAAACTAACAAAACAATAAACGACCGTGAAGCTAATAAACGTAGTGCACACACACATGCTACAAACGTTCAGACATAGACAATTCCCCACAACAAACTAAAGCCTATGGCTACCCTAAATATGGCTCCCAATCAGAGACAACAGAAACCAGCTGTCTCTAATTGGGAACCCCTTCAGGCAACCATAGACTTTCCTAGACAACTATACCCAACATAGACACAGCTAGACAACTATACTAAACATAAACCCAACTACTCTAAATAAACCCCCTAAACCTTACAATCACCCTGGACACTACAAAACCCACATAAATACCCATGTCACACCCTGACCTAACCAAAATAATAAAGAAAACAAAGAATACTAAGGCCAGGGCGTGACAAGATGTTTGTACTCACGAGACTCCCAGTTACACAACAAATGTTATTTTTGTTCGATAAATATTACTTTTATAACAAAAAAACGCCATTTGGGTTGCGCGTTATGTTCAGAAAACCAAAGCCTCGTTCCGTTTGACGAAAATTCCCAAAAGTATCCGTAATGTTCGTAGAAACATGTCAAATGTTTTTTATAATCAATTCTCAGGTTGTTTTTAACAAACATAATCGATAATATTTCAACCGGACCGTAACCTATTCAATAAAAGAGAGAAAGAAAATGTCGAGCTACCCCTCTCGCGCGCAGGAACTAATCAGAGGACACCTGACTAGTTTTGAAAAATCTCGCTCATTTTTCAAAATAAAAGCCTGAAACTATGTCTAAAGCCTGGTCACAGCCTGAGGAAGCCATTGGAAAAGGAATCTGGTTGATACCCCTTTAAATGGAAGAAAGACGGGCCAGGAAACACAGATTTATAGCGCTTGATGGTTTTTGCAACTGCACTTAAAGAAACTTCCAAAGCTCTTGACATTTTCCGTATTGACTGACCTTCATGTCTTAAAGTAATGATGGACTGTCATTTCTCTTTGCTTATTTGAGCTGTTCTTGCCATAATATGGCCTTGGTCTTTTACTAAATAGGGCTATCGTCTGTATACCACCCCCACCTTTTCACAACAAAACTGATTGGCTCAAACACATTAAGAAAGAAAGAAATTCCACAAATTAACTTTTTTTTTAACAAGGCACACCTGTTAATTGAAATGCATTCCAGGTGACTACCTCATGAAGCTGGTTGAGAGAACGCCAAGAGTGTGCAAATCTGTCAAGGCAAAGGGTGGCTACGTTGAAGAATCTTAAATATAAAATACATTTTGATTTATTTAACTTTTTTTGTTTACTACATGACTCCATATGTGTTATTTCATAGTTTTGATGTCTTCACTATTATTCTACAATGTAGAAAATAGTAAAAATAAAGAAAAACCCTTGAATGGGTAGATGTGTTCCAACTTTTGACTGGTGCTGTGTGTGTGATAGATATCTATCAATAATGTTGGGGGGGATTTAACCTCTGTGGGTGGCTTTAACCAGTGTGTGTGCTGTAAACTAACTAAGTGTTGGAGCACTTTAAACCTTAGCTTAAACCTTGACGTGGTTGTGTACACTAACATTGTGTGGTTGTGACTGCAGGATGAAATGTGTGTGTTTCCCCCATCAGTATGTACAGGACATGAGGCTGGTGCCACCATCATTGGGGAGGATGGGCTCGTGGTAATGCCTGGAGCGGAATTAGTGGAATGGTATCATTCATAATTGCGTTCCATTTACTCCATTCCTGCAATTATTATTATGAGCTGTCTTCCCCTCGGCAGCCTCTAACACATCACTCATGTGTCTGTCTGCTCGGAGAACAGTGGTGTGGACTACTGGTGTTACTACTAACTCCCAGCTAGCTAGTAATCTCTTCCTTGGCCATGGAACCATGGATGGAAACATCGTACCTCCCACGGGTACTTCCTGGTCCCTTTATGACATCATGTATGACATCGTGGTATATTTGTTTCTGTCTGCAGGAGACTGAGGCTGTGAAGGCGGAGTCGGTCAAGGAGAAGGAATGAGGAAGTGGGGGGGTCTTTCTCTGACTCCTCCCAAACCAGTACCATGGAAACGGAGGATATTTTTTTCCAGGATTTTGTAAAATGCTGATTTTTGTTTGTCCTGTGATACTAGCAAAGATAACCAGCAGCAACCCACATCCACACTCCTCCTTACAGTTGTGTGTGTCTCTCTCTCGCTCTCGCTCTCGCTCTCGCTCTCGCTCTCGCTCTCGCTCTCGCTCCTTTCCTAAAAGACAGAATGAAGTGACATGTTTTTATAAAATGGCCGCAAGTATTCTTCCTCTGGCAGTGGGAGTCACCATGGTCACCACCAGCCTCATGGGGTCACCATGGTGATGCCTCTCAGTTCCTTTCTAAACAATGTCATGTCCTCTTGACCGCGGTGGCTCTTTTGTGATGACATCGCTGTAAATTAAGTGGACCTTCCACCTCTGACATCAGAGACCCAAGGGTCAGACTAGGCTCCTATGACATCACAAGTGACCTTAGACCCTGACCTGAGGTGTTGCCATGGTGAATATTTGCAGCTTTTTAAACAGATTTAGAAGTGTTCAGAATCGCCAGCCATTCTTGTGTTGTAATTTGTGAGTCTGTGGTTGTCTGTCAGAGCAGACTGTTCTAGAACTCTGGCTTCCAGAACCTCTGGGTTCCACCCTGGTTGTCTGTCAGGGCAGACTGTTCTAGAACTCTGGCTTCCAGAACCTCTGGGTTCCACCCTGGTTGTCTGTCAGAGCAGACTGTTCTAGAACTCTGGCTTCCAGAACCTCTGGGTTCCACCCTGGTTGTCTGTCAGAGCAGACTGTTCTAGAACTCTGGCTTCCAGAACCTCTGGGTTCCAGGCTGGTTGTCTGTCAGAGCAGACTGTTCTAGAACTCTGGCTTCCAGAACCTCTGGGTTCCACCCTGGTTGTCTGTCAGCACAGACTGTTCTAGAACTCTGGCTTCCAGAACCTCTGGGTTCCACCCTGGTTGTCTGTCAGAGCAGACTGTTCTAGAACTCTGGCTTCCAGAACCTCTGGGTTCCACCCTGGTTGTCTGTCAGATAAGACTGTTCTAGAACTCTGGCTTCCAGAACCTCTGGGTTCCAGGCTGGTTGTCTGTCAGAGCAGACTGTTCTAGAACTCTGGCTTCCAGAACCTCTGGGTTCCACCCTGGTTGTCTGTCAGCACAGACTGTTCTAGAACTCTGGCTTCCAGAACCTCTGGGTTCCACCCTGGTTGTCTGTCAGTACAGACTGTTCTAGAACTCTGGCTTCCAGAACCTCTGGGTTCCACCCTGGTTGTCTATCAGTACAGACTGTTCTAGAACTCTGGCTTCCAGAACCTCTGGGTTCCACCCTGGTTGTCTGTCAGTACAGACTGTTCTAGAACTCTGGCTTCCAGAACCTCTGGGTTCCACCCTGGTTGTCTGTCAGATCAGACTGTTCTCGAACTCTGGCTTCCAGAACCTCTGGGTTCCACCCTGGTTGTCTGTCAGGGCAGACTGTTCTAGAACTCTGGCTTCCAGAACCTCTGGGTTCCACCCTGGTTGTCTGTCAGTACAGACTGTTCTAGAACTCTGGCTTCCAGAACCTCTGGGTTCCACCCTGGTTGTCTGTCAGAGCAGCATAGCTATAACAAGTGGGGCTTCTGTTCTAGAACTCTGAGGCTTCTAGAACCTCTCTGGGTTCCATCCTGCCTGTGGGAAAACATTATTTTGAAATAAAAATTGAGTTGACATCTTGTGAGTACTGTGTGTTTTACTTCCTAGTGACCCTAGTAGATCTAATCACTATCTGTACCCATACAATACCCTCTTCACCTGTATTTATGCTGTGGAAAGCTCAGGCATTTGTAAGTGTTTCTATGAATGTGTCTGTTAGTGTGTGTGTGTGTGTGTGTGTGTGTGTGAGAGAGAGAGGTCAAGGGGGGGGGGCAAGTGGCCATGTTAAATATAACTGCTGTGTCAGGAAATTAAAGATCAGCATTTCACAGAGAGGCGGGGCAGCCGAGTCTAGAGAGGCCCCCTCATTGGCCAGCCCAGGTGTCACTCAGAGCCTCGGGCCAATGATAAGCTGTGGATGTGGAAATATTTCCCCATAGAAGCAGACCTCTAGAGCAGTGTAGACCACTGAGAAAAGGTTCAGAACTCATATAACTGTGTATAACCTTGTCATAACATTCTACAGTTATTATACAGTTATAACAGTTATTATACAGTTATAACAGTTATAATTACGGTTATACACAGTTATAACAGTTAGTAAGGTTGTACACAGTTATAACAGTTAGTAAGGTTGTACACAGTTATAACAGTTAGTAAGGTTATACACAGTTATAACAGTTAGTAAGGTTGTACGCAGTTATAACAGTTAGTAAGGTTGTACAGTTATAACAGTTAGTAAGGTTATACACAGTTATAACAGTTAGTAAGGTTGTACGCAGTTATAACAGTTAGTAAGGTTGTACAGTTATAACAGTTAGTAAGGTTGTACAGTTATAACAGTTAGTAAGGTTATAACAGTTAGTAAGGTTATAACAGTTAGTAAGGTTGTACACAGTTATAACAGTTAGTAAGGTTGTACACAGTTATAACAGTTAGTAAGGTTGTACACAGTTATAACAGTTAGTAAGGTTGTACACAGTTATAACAGTTAGTAAGGTTGTACACAGTTATAACAGTTAGTAAGGTTGTACACAGTTATAACAGTTAGTAAGGTTGTACAGTTATAACAGTTAGTAAGGTTGTACAGTTATAACAGTTAGTAAGGTTGTACAGTTATAACAGTTAGTAAGGTTATACAGTTATAACAGTTAGTAAGGTTACACAGTTATAACAGTTAGTAAGGTTACACAGTTATAACAGTTAGTAAGGTTACACAGTTATAACAGTTAGTAAGGTTATACACAGTTATAACAGTTAGTAAGGTTATACAGTTATAACAGTTAGTAAGGTTACACAGTTATAACAGTTAGTAAGGTTACACAGTTATAACAGTTAGTAAGGTTGTACACAGTTATAACAGTTAGTAAGGTTATACAGTTATAACAGTTAGTAAGGTTATACAGTTATAACAGTTAGTAAGGTTGTACACAGTTATAACAGTTAGTAAGGTTATACACAGTTATAACAGTTAGTAAGGTTATACAGTTATAACAGTTAGTAAGGTTATACAGTTATAACAGTTAGTAAGGTTGTACACAGTTATAACAGTTAGTAAGGTTGTACACAGTTATAACAGTTAGTAAGGTTATACACAGTTATAACAGTTATAATTACGGTTATACACAGTTATAACAGTTAGTAAGGTTGTACACAGTTATAACAGTTAGTAAGGTTGTACACAGTTATAACAGTTAGTAAGGTTATACACAGTTATAACAGTTAGTAAGGTTATACACAGTTATAACAGTTATAATTACGGTTATACACAGTTATAACAGTTAGTAAGGTTATACACAGTTATAACAGTTAGTAAGGTTGTACACAGTTATAACAGTTAGTAAGGTTGTACACAGTTATAACAGTTAGTAAGGTTGTACACAGTTATAACAGTTATAATTACGGTTATACACAGTTATAACAGTTAGTAAGGTTGTACAGTTATAACAGTTAGTAAGGTTGTACACAGTTATAACAGTTAGTAAGGTTGTACAGTTATAACAGTTAGTAAGGTTGTACACAGTTATAACAGTTAGTAAGGTTATACAGTTATAACAGTTAGTAAGGTTGTACACAGTTATAACAGTTAGTAAGGTTGTACAGTTATAACAGTTAGTAAGGTTGTACACAGTTATAACAGTTAGTAAGGTTATACAGTTATAACAGTTAGTAAGGTTATACAGTTATAACAGTTAGTAAGGTTATACAGTTATAACAGTTAGTAAGGTTGTACAGTTATAACAGTTAGTAAGGTTATACAGTTATAACAGTTAGTAAGGTTATACAGTTATAACAGTTAGTAAGGTTGCACAGTTATAACAGTTAGTAAGGTTATACAGTTATAACAGTTAGTAAGGTTGTACACAGTTATAACAGTTAGTAAGGTTATACAGTTATAACAGTTAGTAAGGTTGTACAGTTATAACAGTTAGTAAGGTTATACAGTTATAACAGTTAGTAAGGTTACACAGTTATAACAGTTAGTAAGGTTATACACAGTTATAACAGTTAGTAAGGTTATACAGTTATAACAGTTAGTAAGGTTATACACAGTTATAACAGTTAGTAAGGTTATACACAGTTATAACAGTTAGTAAGGTTATACAGTTATAACAGTTAGTAAGGTTATACACAGTTATAACAGTTAGTAAGGTTATACAGTTATAACAGTTAGTAAGGTTATACACAGTTATAACAGTTAGTAAGGTTATACAGTTATAACAGTTAGTAAGGTTATACAGTTATAACAGTTAGTAAGGTTATACAGTTATAACAGTTAGTAAGGTTATTTATTTATTTATTTCACCTTTATTTAACCAGGTAGGCCAGTTGAGAACAAGTTCTCATTTACAACTGCGACCTGGCCAAGATAAAGCAAAGCAGTGTGAACAGACAACAGCACAGAGTTACACATGGAATAAACAATAAACAAGTCAATAACACAGTAGGAAAAAAAAATGAGTCTATATACATGGTGTGCAAAAGGCATGAGGAGGCAATAAATAGGCAATAAATAGGCAATAAATAGGCCATAGGAGTGAATAATTACAATTTAGCAGATAACACTGGAGTGATAAATCATCAGATGATCATGTGCAAGTAGAGATACTGGTGTGCAAAAGAGCAGAAAAATAAATAAATAAAAACAGTAAGCGGATGAGGTAGGTAAATTGGGTGGGCTGTTTACAGATGGACTATGTACAGCTGCAGCGATCGGTTAGCTGCTCAGATAGCAGATGTTTAAAGTTGGTGAGGGAAATAAAAGTCTCCAACTTCAGTGATTTTTGCAATTCGTTCCAGTCACAGGCAGCAGAGAACTGGAAGGAAAGGCGGCCAAATGAGGTGTTTGCTTTTGGGATGATCAGTGAGATATACCTGCTGGAGCGCGTGCTACGGGTGGGTGTTGTTATCGTGACCAGTGAACTAAGATAAGGCGGAGCTTTACCTAGCATGGACTTATAGATGACCTGGAGCCAGTGGGTCTGGCGACGAATATGTAGCGAGGGCCAGCCGACTAGAGCATACAGGTCGCAGTGGTGGGTGGTATAAGGTGTTTTAGTAACAAAACGGATGGCACTATGATAAACTGCATCTAGTTTGCAGATGACATCGCCGAAGTCGAGGATCGGTAGGATAGTCAGTTTTACTAGGGTAAGTTTGGCGGCGTGAGTGAAGGAGGCTTTGTTGTGAAATAGAAAGCCGATTCTTGATTTGATTTTGGATTGGAGATGTTTAATATGAGTCTGGAAGGAGAGTTTACAGTCTAGCCAGACACCTAGGTATTTATAGATGTCCACATATTCTAGGTCGGAACCGTCCAGGGTGGTGATGCTAGTCGGGCGGGCGGGTGCGGGCAGCGAACGGTTGAAAAGTATGCATTTGGTTTTACTAGCGTTTAAGAGCAGTTGGAGGCCACGGAAGGAGTGTTGTATGGCATTGAAGCTCGTTTGGAGGTTAGATAGCACAGTGTCCAAGGAAGGGCCAGAAGTATACAGAATGGTGTCGTCTGCGGAGGTGGATCAGGGAATCGCCCGCAGCAAGAGCAACATCATTGATATATACAGAGAAAATAGTCGGCTCGAGAATTGAACCCTGTGGTACCCCCATAGAGACTGTCAGAGGACCGGACAACATGCCCTCCGATTTGACACACTGAACTCTGTCTGCAAAGTAGTTAGTGAACCAGGCAAGGCAGTCATCAGAAAAACCGAGGCTACTGAGTCTGCCGATAAGAATATGGTGATTGACAGAGTCGAAAGCCTTGGCCAGGTCGATGAATACGGCTGCACAGTACTGTCTTTTATCGATGGTGGTTATGATATAATTTAGTACCTTGAGCGTGGCTGAGGTGCACCCGTGACCGGCTCGGAAACCGGATTGCACAGCGGAGAAGGTACGGTGGGATTTGAGATGGTCAGTGATCTGTTTGTTGACTTGGCTTTCGAAGACCTTAGATAGGCAGGGCAGGATGGATATAGGTCTGTAACAGTTTGGATCCAGGGTGTCTCCCCCTTTGAAGAGGGGGATGACCGCGGCAGCTTTCCAATCCTTGGGGATCTCAGACGATATGAAAGACAGGTTGTACAGGCTGATAATAGGGGGTGCGACAATGGCGGCGGATAGTTTCAGAGGGTCTAGATTGTCTAGCCCAGCTGATTTGTATGGGTCCAGGTTTTGCAGCTCTTTCAGGACATCTGCTATCTGGATTTGGGTAAAGGAGAAGCTGGGGATGCTTGGGCGAGTAGCTGCGGGGGGGAGCGGAGCTGTTGGCCGAGGTTGGAGTAGCCAGGTGGAAGGCATGGCCAGCCGTTGAGAAATGCTTGTTGAAGTTTTCGATTATCATGGAATTATCAGTGGTGACCGTGTTACCTAGCCTCAGTGCAGTGGGCAGCTGGGAGGAGGTGCTCTTATTCTCCATGGACTTTTCAGTGTCCCAAAACTTTTTGGAGTTAGAGCTACAAGATGCAAATTTCTGCTTGAAAAAGCTAGGTTATGCACAGTTATCGCAGTTATTATTAAGGTTATACCGTTATTACAGTTATTATTAAGGTTATAGTTACAGTTATTATTAAGGTTATAGTTATTACAGTTATTATTAAGGTTATACCGTTATTAAAGTAATTTTAAGGTTATACCGTTATTACAGTTATTATTAAGGTTATACCGTTATTACAGTTATTATTAAGGTTATAGTTATTACAGTTATTATTAAGGTTATACCGTTATTACAGTTATACATATATAACAGTTCTTGTTAGTTATACACAGTTATCACAGTTATTAAGGCGACATCGACCGATGCGATGGATTGAGACGCATCCATCATACATCTCTAGTTTAAACTGACAGATTTTTACCAGTACCAGTATCTAGTGATGACTTTACTGGTGACATCATTACCCTTATCTAGTGATGACTTTACTGGTGACATCATTACCCTTATCTAGTGATGACTTTACTGGTGACATCATTACCCTTATCTAGTGATGACTTTACTGGTGACATCATTACCCTTATCTAGTGATGACTTTACTGGTGACATCATTACCCTTATCTAGTGATGACTTTACTGGTGACATCATTACCAGTATCTAGTGTTGACATCATTACCAATATCTAGTGGTGACATCATTACCAGTATCTAGTGTTGACATCATTACCAGTATCTAGTGATGACATCATTACCAATAACTAGTGGTGACATCATTACCAGTTTCTAGTGATGACATCATTACCAGTATCTAGTGATGACTTCACTGGTGACATCATTACCAGTATCTAGTGATGACATCATTACCAGTATCTAGTGATGACTTTACTGGTGACATCATTACCAGTATCTAGTGATGACTTCACTGGTGACATCATTACCAATATCTAGTGATGACTTCACTGGTGACATCAGTACCATTATCTAGTGATGACATCATTACCAGTATCTAGTGATGACTTTACTGGTGACATCATTACCAGTATCTAGTGATGACTTCACTGGTGACATCAGTACCAGTATCTAGTGATGACATCATTACCAGTATCTAGTGATGACTTCACTGGTGACATCAGTACCAGTATCTAGTGATGACTTCACTGGTGACATCAGTACCAGTGTCTAGTGATGACTTCACTGGTGACATCATTACCAGTATCTAGTGATGACATCATTACCAGTATCTAGTGGTGACTTCACTGGTGACATCATTACCAGTATCTAGTGATGACATCATTACCAGTATCTAGTGATGGCTTCACTGGTGACATCATTACCAGTATCTAGTGATGACATCATTACCAGTATCTAGTGGTGACTTCACTGGTGAAATCATTACCAGTATCTAGTGATGACTTCACTGGTGACATCATTACCAGTATCTACTGATGACTTCACTGGTGACATCATTACCATTATCTAGTGTTGACATCATTACCAGTATCTAGTGATGACTTCACTGGTGACATCATTACCAGTATCTAGTGGTGACTGCACTGGTGACATCATTACCAGTATCTAGTGGTGACATCATTAGCAGTATATAGTGATGACTTCACTGGTGACATCATTACCAGTATCTAATGATGACATCATTACCAATATCTAGTGATGACTTCACTGGTGACATTACCATTATCTAGTGATGACATCATTACCAATATCTAGTGATGACTTCACTGGTGACATCAGTACCAGTATCTAGTGATGACATCATTACCAATATCTAGTGATGACTTCACTGGTGACATCATTACCAGTATCTAGTGATGACTTCACTGGTGACATCAGTACCAGTATCTAGTGATGACATCATTACCAATATCTAGTGGTGACTTCACTGGTGACATCAGTACCAGTGTCTAGTGATGACTTCACTGGTGACATCATTACCAGTATCTAGTGATGACATCATTACCAGTATCTAGTAGTGACATCATTACCAGTATCTAGTGATGGCTTCACTGGTGACATCATTACCATTATCTAGTGATGACATCATTACCAGTATCTAGTGATGACTTCACTGGTGACATCATTACCAGTATCTAGTGGTGACTTCACTGGTGATATCATTACCAGTACCTAGTGATGACTTCACTGGTGACATCAGTACCAGTATCTAGTGATGACATCATTACCAGTATCTAGTGAGGACTTCACAGGTGACATCATTACCAGTACCTAGTGATGACTTCACTGGTGACATCATTACCATTATCTAGTGATGACATCATTACCAGTATCTAGTGATGACTTCACTGGTGACATCAGTATCTAGTGATGACTTCACTGGTGACATCAGTACCAGTATCTAGTGATGACATCATTACCAGTATCTAGTGGTGACTTCCCTGGTGACATCATTACCAGTATCTAGTGGTGACTTCACTGGTGACATCAGTACCAGTGTCTAGTGATGACTTCACTGGTGACATCAGTACCAGTATCTAGTGATGACATCAGTACCAGTATCTAGTGATGACATCATTACCAGTATCTAGTGATGACTTCACTGATGACATCAGTACCAGTATCTAGTGATGACTTCACTGGTGACATCAGTACCAGTATCTAGTGATGACATCATTACCAGTATCTAGTGGTGACTTCCCTGGTGACATCATTACCAGTATCTAGTGGTGACTTCACTGGTGACATCATTACCAGTATCTAGTGATGACATCATTACCAGTATCTAGTGATGGCTTCACTGGTGACATCATTACCAGTATCTAGTGATGACATCATTACCAGTATCTAGTGGTGACTTCACTGGTGAAATCATTACCAGTATCTAGTGATGACTGCACTGGTGACATCATTACCATTATCTAGTGTTGACATCATTACCAGTATCTAGTGATGACTTCACTGGTGACATCATTACCAGTATCTAGTGGTGACTTCACTGGTGACATCGTTACCATTATCTAGTGATGACATCATTACCAGTATCTAGTGATGACATCATTACCAGTATCTAGTGGTGACTTCACTGGTGACATCATTACCAGTATCTAGTGATGACATCATTACCAGTATCTAGTGATGGCTTCACTGGTGACATCATTACCAGTATCTAGTGATGACATCATTACCAGTATCTAGTGGTGACTTCACTGGTGAAATCATTACCAGTATCTAGTGATGACTGCACTGGTGACATCATTACCATTATCTAGTGTTGACATCATTACCAGTATCTAGTGATGACTGCACTGGTGACATCAGTACCATTATCTAGTGTTGACATCATTACCAGTATCTAGTGATGACTTCACTGGTGACATCGTTACCATTATCTACTGATGACATCATTACCAGTATCTAGTGATGACTTTACTGGTGACATCATTACCAGTATCTAGTGAGGACTTCACAGGTGACATCAGTACCAGTATCTAGTGATGACTTCACTGGTGACATCAGTACCAGTATCTAGTGATGACATCATTACCAGTATCTAGTGAGGACTTCACAGGTGATATCATTACCAGTACCTAGTGATGACTTCACTGGTAACATCAGTACCATTATCTAGTGAGGACTTCACAGGTGATATCATTACCAGTACCTAGTGATGACTTCACTGGTGACATCAGTATCTAGTGATGACATCATTACCAGTATCTAGTGAGGACTTCACAGGTGATATCATTACCAGTACCTAGTGATGACTTCACTGGTGACATCATTACCAGTATCTAGTGATGACTTCACTGGTGACATCGTTACCATTATCTAGTGATGACATCATTACCAGTATCTAGTGATGACTTCACTGGTGATATCATTACCAGTATCTAGTGATGACATCAGTACCAGTATCTAGTGATGACATCATTACCAGTATCTAGTGATGACTTCACTGGTGACATCATTACCAGTATCTAGTGATGACTTCACTGGTGACATCGTTACCATTATCTAGTGATGACATCATTACCAGTATCTAGTGAGGACTTCACAGGTGACATCATTACCAGTATCTAGTGATGACTTCACTGGTGATATCATTACCAGTATCTAGTGATGACATAATTGCCAGTATCTAGTTATGACTTCACAGGTGACATCATTACCAGTATCTAGTGATGACATCATTACCAGTATCTAGTGATGACTTCACTGATGACATCACCAGTGGTAGACCTATCTGCAGAGAAAATATCAGTGTTCGAGAGCATCAAAACCGTGATGCATAGTGGGTAAATTGTGACTGACTGATCTACAAATAATATTGAGTAGTGATTTATGATGCAAAGCCCAGAGATCTGCCCCTGGTGTCTGATTGGTTGATCTGTAACCATTGTCTGGTGCTGATTGGTTGATCTGTAACCATTGTCTGGTGCTGAGAGGTCAGGAGGACAGAATGAGGCTGCCACCAGGTGGTCGAGACACACTTACACAGCTACTGGCAGAGGTCAGAGGTCAGGGTGACGGGTGGAACTGGATGCACCCTAATGAAACACACAGATCTAACTAACTGCATGTTATAGTTGGTGACTTCATGTCAATATGATGGTAGTGAAGTTAACTAACTTGGTAGGTGAGCTGCAATTCCTCTCACCAATTCTCTCCCTATTTATCCCTATACACTATCCATCCCTCTATCCTCTTACCCCCTCCATCCCTCTATGCTCTTACCCCCTCCATCCCCTTACCCCCTCCATCACTCTATCCTCTTACCCCGTCTATCCCCTTACCCCCTCCATCCCTTTATCCTCTTACCCCCTCCATCCCTCTATCCTCTTACCCCGTCTATCCCCTTACCCCCTCCATCCGTCTATCCTCTTACCCCCTCCATCCCTCTATCCTCTTACCCCGTCTATCCCCTCCATCCGTCTATCCTCTTACCCCCTCCATCCCCTTACCCCCTCCATCACTCTATCCTCTTACCCCGTCTATCCCCTCCATCCATCTATCCTCTTACCCCCTCCATCCCCTTACCCCCTCCATCACTCTATCCTCTTACCCCGTCTATCCCCTTACCCCCTCCATCCCTTTATCCTCTTACCCCCTCCATCACTCTATCCTCTTACCCCGTCTATCCCCTTACCCCCTCCATCCCTTTATCCTCTTACCCCCTCTATACTCTTACCCCGTCTATCCCCTTACCCCCTCCAACCCTCTATCCTCTTATTGGAGAGTTATACTATTATTGAAGAATTACACAATAACCATTTTAAAATAGATGATTTATAATCAATCATTCTACTATACTATATAAATACTTCTGTAGTCTATAATTATTAGAATGTCAGTCTCAAAGGCTCAATGATCTGGGCCAGAGAGTGAAAGCCAGCATCAAGCCCTTGTGGTCCTGGAACAGATCTGGGCCCTGCTCAGCTCTTTCTGCTAGAGCTGCACCTACAGGCTAATGTACTGGGGAACACATTCCAACGCTTTGTTTCAGTTTGTTTATGTAAAATGTAAATACATGTCACGCTGATTAGCCAATTATGGACCTGTGGTTCTCGCTGAAAAACGGGAAATATTTTTTGGGGGAATATATGTCGTGTATAGCTTTGTGGAGGTTCAGATAGCTTGATTATGTAGCGCATGTAGATCTAGGGGAAGTGGAAAGGCCACCCTTGATGTCGCCAATGACGCAAGCCAGGTTTCTTATTTCACGGTGGGGGAAAAAAAAAAAATCTGGACGAACTGAAAAAGTTGAATGTCAGATAAACTTGGAATTGTAAAGCACAGTACTTGTTGATTAGTTGCCTGAATAGGTTTCTGTTTCAGTTCTGTCTAAACGCAACCATGCAATGACACCAAACGCTGCATTACTAACATGGCTGCTGCTTTTAGTCTGAATAATGTCGCTACAAGACCGTCACACAACACTAGTGGGGGTCAGTTCGGGAACGATAACAACCCTACAAACACCCAGTGAGATACAGGCTGTTACTCGACCTCCATTTTTTAGCCATCTATTTTCTGTGTTTGAGGGGTGCAAAATCCCCGCCACTCAACTCTCGCTGGTTTGATTGCTTTCATTTGACTCCTGAGACTCTTTCATACCCCCCCCCCCCCCCCCCCCCCCCCACACACACACACAGGTTATACTGCTATTGGCACACTTGTTAAATTATGCAACAGAATGTGACAACAGTAATTAATGAGGAAGTCTAGACATCGCAGGTGAGTGCAGGTAGGCCAAGACAGAGCAATGTTTTGGGTGGTTGTAGCTCGAATCCACTCTCTATGTTCATATATGCAAATACAGCCATTGTATTTATGCAAATGAAGCACATATCATTTTATTTGAATACTATAAAAAATACCTGATACCATTATAAAATGTATATATATATGAGTCAATTAGAATAGAAAAGGTGACATTTTACAATAAATTCAATACATGCAATCCCACCCAAATCCCTGAACTCATTCAGTATTTGTCCATGCCAGTAAAATGGTTTAGGCACTATTATTCAGTAAATATCTGATGGATTTTAAAAATTCAAAAAGTTTTGGAGTATCTTCATGGTGTATTTATTTTAATTGTTTTTAAAACTATGTAGCAATTTTTGACGACCCTCGCTACTTTTAAATCGGGCGTAAAGACAACAACCTATACAACAACAACTAATTTAAACCGTATGTTTCTATAAATGTATGTGTTCATGATCCGTCTGCCATTCGACGTGGATTCATGTAACTCACGAGGTTTTGGTTTCATTCATTAGGGTACATTCCCCTCCTCAACCCCTTCCCCCATTTTACTGCTGGGAGCGGGGCTGAGTAGACACATGCAGCGGAGACAAATGGAGGAAAAACCCAACGGCTCCGGGAGTGGCTGTGTTGTTTCAGACACGTTGTTAGTTACACAATAACGACACCACCATAAACCCACAGCAATGACGACCAAATAACAAACAAAACGACGTGGAAAATGTTACAACAGCACGATAATCACAACAATAGTCTCCCCAATGCACAGTTTGTGAGATACGTCTCGCTAACTTGATCTGACGACAGTTTATACGATCATAATCATCATAAACAGCTACGCGTAACGGTTACTTTGTAAACCGTTTGTAAAGCAAAAAAGCCCCACTGTAAATAACAGTGTAAAACATGAGTGTATCGAACCAGCGGTCATGTCGTTACAATGTAACAACCATTTTCTGTGACACGCTTGTGTCTCTCTGCTCCAGTGTTGCTGCTGCCTCCCTTCCACGTCCCGTGTCTACAGCAGCCTGCACTACTTGCTATTCCTGCGCAGAGGGCTTGCGCTGTTACAGGGAGGAGGGGTGGCGGAGGGACGACCATTTACAACTACTTTCACCGTGTCTTTATCGCCCCGATGTGTTATACAAACCTTCGAGTGACTCTCACAGCAGTTATTGAGGTGTTATCGATGCGATGTGTCGTGGAGGGTTGAGCCCGTCGGAGGGCCTATTTGACGGAAGCGCGGAGGGGTTTGTATGGTGGCCGGGCCTGGCTGTTTAGCGGTGGTACGGTCCTGAATGGAGGAAGTGTTTTCCTGCGGGGTAAACAGTGACAGCTATAGGGCAGACTCCCTCAGCCCCCTAAAAACAAATCGAAAATGGATTCAGACAGTAAACTGGTCGCCCAGCTGAATTCTGGTGAGTAGAGTGAGCTGAATATGTGACATATAGATGTTATAATTCTCTCCAGTCGCTCCGGCGCCCTCCTCTGTAGCTAACCCGCTCCGTCCTCTCTCTCGCCCCTACAGAACTCTACTTCCTAATCGCCCGCTTTCTACAGTCTGGACCGTGCCAGAACGCAGCAGAGGTGGGTCCGATGGTATTTTAGGATTATTTATTATATTCCCAGGTTTGTCTCGGTGTGTGATTTTGAGTTTTTAAATCTATTTCCAGACGTTGATCCGGGAGGTGGAGGAGAAGGAGGTGAGTCGTGTATCTATGCTCGCCTCGCATCAAGCTGCTCTCTGCACTTTCTCATGTTGAATTTAAGCAGATTTCTCATTTAATGTTTAAAAACACAAATAGACGAGTTGATAGTGTTAGTGATCGGAACTGAACTGTGCATTTCCTGTAGCTACTGCCCACACGACGGGACTGGACGGGGAAGGAGCACCCAGGGAGATACGAAGATTTGGTAAGGCTCCTCTATAACTGAGAAAAAGTTTTTTAGAGAGAGCAAAATAAAAATTGAATTTCCCGCAATTTTTAAATCAGGAAAAAAAAAAGTCAAAAGGATTGTACCGAGAAAACCTGAAACTAACCCGGCCCAGAGGAGGCAACGAGTCTTGTCCTGGTCCATCGGGGACCCTGGGTTGAGAGTTTGGTGACAGGCATGTCCAAAACATTTAAATAGTAGTGAAAATGTGTGTGAAATGTTGGTACGTCATGAGTGTTGTGGCGTTGGATCGCGCGGGGGAGGGACTCCTGCGCCACAGCTTGCACGAGATGAAGGCGCCCAGCTCCTGCTGTACAGAGAGAGCCTTGGTGTGTGTGTGTGTGTGTGTGGCTAAAACACACAAGCAACGGGACGAGGCAAAACA
The DNA here is from genome assembly GCF_016432855.1 of Salvelinus namaycush. Taxonomy (NCBI): domain Eukaryota; kingdom Metazoa; phylum Chordata; class Actinopteri; order Salmoniformes; family Salmonidae; genus Salvelinus; species Salvelinus namaycush. The sequence continues at coordinate 85,374 of NW_024061263.1, forward strand.
CTGCTTTTAGGAGAATATAAACAGTCATATCAGAAAGCACTGGAAAATAAAAACGTCCTTTTAAAGAGAGTTTTATCAGAAGGAGAGTGGCAGGAGGGGGAGAGAGAGGAGTGTGTGTTATCTCAGGACTGAAGGAGAGGGGGAGACAGGGGTGACATGTGGTAATATTGAGCTTAAATCTAATTATTATGGCTTTATTAATTAATCGACTAATTAGGTCAATTACATGGTGATTTTACATAATGCTATTGCGCACTGCAGGAATAACACCATGCAATGTCAATATAATACATATTTTAGAGTTTTGAGATCAAGCGTTTAGATATTTTAAAACTTTTATATTTCTGGCAAATTATCATAACCTTAATATTTTTTAAATCCTATTTTCCATGACATGTTTTTAAAAAATATTTTTTTACATCATTTGTAGCCTACAGTCATCATGATCTTTTGCAGACTCGACTAAAACTAAATCTATACATTTATAGAACAACAATATTGACAGTGTGTCTGTCTACTCCCCCCTCCTCCTCTCCTCTCCTTGCTCTGCCATTTCTCCCTCCGCCAGTGAGCGGGGGTTGTGATGCGGCTGGCCGGGCCTACTTTCTCAGTCCTTCACTGCTTCATCTTAAGATGCGACATGTTCTTAAAGGTGAACTATGCAGAAATCGCTCCTCCATTTCCTGGTTGCTAAAATTCTAATAGTTTGCCTAATTTCAGTTTATGTGACAAAACAAGCGAGTATAATGTGGAGAATCATTGTACCATCTAAACCGCTGTGAAATATATTTTCCATAAACAAAAATATAGTATTTTCAGCTGTCTGAAGCTGGTGTACACAACCTAAAATAATAGACTAAAAATGTAACTTAATAACAGGAATCATAGAAATAGAGCACATAGAACAGATCAACCTCTTGTTAGACTGGCTTTTAATGAGAGTGACAGATCTATAACACATAGAACAGATCTACCTCTTGTTAGACTTGCTTTTAATAAGAATGACAGATCTATAACACATAGAACAGATCTACCTCTTGTTAGACTTGCTTTTAATAAGAATGGCAGATCTATAACACATAGTACAGAGCAACCTCTTCATAGACTGGCTTTTAATGAGAATGACAGATCTATAACACATAGAACAGATCATATATTTATAACAATAATTTATATATTAATAACAACAATTATGGTAATTATTATGATGATATTATTATAATGGTCAACGTTTTCTCCCTCTAATAGATGTATTTTGTCATTATGAACATTAATTCCATGATGACAACAATAGTAATGTAGAGATGATGGTGATATTAGTGAGAATGATGATAGTGATATTAGTGATAATAGTAATGATTATGGTAATATTAGTGATAATGATAGTGCTATTAGTGATAATTATGTGATATTAGTGATTCTAATGATGACAGTGGTATTTGTGATGCTAATGATGATAGTGATATTAGTGATAATACTAATGATAGTGATATTAGTGATAATAATAATGATTATGGTGATATTAGTAATACTAATAATGATGATAGTGATATTAGTGATAATGATGATGGTGATACTAATAATGATGATAGTGATATTAGTGATAATAATGACGGTAGTGAATAATGAGGATGATAGTGATATTAGTGATAATACTGATATTGCTGTTAGTGATAATAATGATGATAGTGACATAAGTGATAATAATGATGATAGTGATGTTAGTGATAATAATGATGATGTTAGTGATAATGATGATGACAGTGATATTAGTGATGATAATGATGTTAGTGATAATAATGATGATGATAATGATATTAGTGATAATGACGATGATAGTGGTGTTAGTGATAATGATGATGATAGTGATAATAATGATGATAATGATATTAGTGATAATGATGATGATAGTGGTGTTAGTGATAACGATGATTATAGTGATTTTAGTGATGATGATAGTGATATTAGTGATAATGATGATGATAGTGGTGTTAGTGATAATGATGATAATAGTGATATTAGTGATGATGATGATGATAGTGATGTTGGTGATAATGATGATGATAGTGATATTAGTGGTAATGATGATGATAATATTGATACTAGTGATGTTAGTGATAATGATGATGATAATATTGATACTAGTGATGTTAGCGATAATGATGATAGTGATATTAATGATGATGATAGTGATGTTAGTGATAATAATGATGATAGTGATGTTAGTGGTAATGATGATGATAGTGATGTTAGTGATAATGATGATGATATTGATGATAATGATGATGTTAGTGATAATGATGACAATAGTCATAATAGTGATGATAGTGATAATAATGATGATATTGATAATAATGATGGTAGTGATATTAGTGATAATGGTGATGATAGTGATATTAGTGATACTGAAGATGTTAGTGATAGTGTCGATGATAGTGATGTTAGTGATAATGATGATGATAGTGATATTAGTGGTAATGATGATAGTGATATTAGTGATAATGATGATGATAATATTGATACTAGTGATGTTACTGATAATGATGATAGTGATATTAATGATGATGATAGTGATGTTAGTGATAATAATGATGATAGTGATGTTAGTGCTAATAATGATGATGTTAGTGATAATGATGACGATAGTGATATTAGTGATAATGATATTGATATTAGGGATAATGATGATGGTAGTGATATTAGTGATAATAATGATGATAGTGATGTTAGTGATAATAATGATGATGTTAGTGATATTGATGACTATATTGATATTAGTGATAATGATAGTGATATTAGAGATAATGATGATGGTAGTGATATTAGTGATATTAATGATGATGATAGTGATGTTAGTGATAATAATGATGATAGTGATGTTAGTGATAATGATGATGATATTGATGATAGTGATAATAATGATGATGTTAGTGATAATGATGACAATAGTGATGATAGTGATAATAATGATGATAGTGATGATATTGATAATAATGATGGTAGTGATAATGATGATGATAGTGATGTTAGTGATAATAATGATGATAGTGATATTAGTGATAATGATGATAGTGATATTAAATCAAATCAAACTTTATCTGTCACATAACATGCTTACATGCTTACTTACAAGCCCTTAACCAACAGTGCAGTTCAAGAAGAGTTAAGAAAATATTTACCAAGTAGATTAAAATAAAAAGTAATAATAAAAAGTAACACAATAAGAATAACAATAACGAGGCTATATACAGGGGACACCGGCACCGAGTCAGTGTGCAGAGGTACAGGCTAGTTGAGGTAATCTGTACATGTACGTGGGGGCGGGGGAGGGGGTCAATGTAAATTGTCTGGTGGTGATTTTATGAATTGTTCAGCAGTCTTATGGCTTGGGGTTAGAAGCTGTTGAGGAGCCTTTTGGTCCTAGACTTGGCGCTGCAGTACTGCTTGCCGTGCGGTAGCAGAGAAAACAGTCTATAACTTGGGTGACTGGAGTCTCTGACAATTTTATGGGCTTTCCTCTGACACTGCCTATTATATAGGTCCTGGATGGCAGGAAGCTTTGCCCCAGTGATGTACTGAGCTGTTCGCACTACCCTCTGTAGCGCCTTACGGTCAGATGCCGAGCAGTTGCCATACCAGGCGGTGATGCAACCGTTCAGGATGCTCTCGATGGTGCTCCACTACAGCCCTGTCGATGTTAATGGGGGCCTGTTCAGCCCTCCTTTTCCTGTAGTCCACGATCAGCTCCTTTGTCTTGCTCACATTGAGGGAGAGGTTGTTGTCCTGGCACCACACTGCCAGTTCTCTGACCTCCTCCCTATTGGCCGTCTCATCGTTGTCGGTGATCAGGCCTTCCACTGTTGTGTCTTCAGCAAACTTAGTGATGGTGTTGGAGTCGTGTTTGGCCACGCAGTCGTGAGTGAGCAGGGAATACAGGAGGGGACTAAGTACACATAACTGAGGGGCCCCAGTTTTAAGGATCAGCGTGGCAGAAGTGTTGTTGCCTACTCTTACCACCTGGGGGCGGCCTGTCAGGAAGTCCAGGATCCAGTTGCATGGGTACCGACGTGAGTGCCACGGGGCGGTCATCATTTAGGCAGGTTACCTTCGCTTTCTTGGGCATAAGGACTATGTTGGTCTGCTTGAAACATGTAGGTATTACATACTCGGTCAGGGAGAGGTTGAAAATGTCAGTGAAGTCACTTGACAGTTGGTCTGCGCATGCTTTGAGTACATGTCCTGGTAATCCGTCTGGCCCAGCAACTTTGTAAATGTTGACCTGTTTAAAGCTTTTGTTCACATTGGCTACCGAGAGCGGTATCACACAGTCATCCAGAACAGCTGGTGCTCTCGTGCATGCTTCAGTGTTGCTTGCCTCGAAGCGAGCATAAAAGCCATTTAGCTCGTCTGGTAGGCTCGCGTCACTGGGCAGCTCGCGTCTGGGTTTCCCTTTGTAGTCCATAATAGTTTTCAAGTCCTGCCACATCCGACAAGCGTCAGAGCCGGTGTTGTAGGATTCAATCTTAATCCTGTATTGACACTTTGCTTGTTTGATGGTTTGTCTGAGGGCATAGCAGGATTTCTTATAAGTGTGTGTGTGTGTGTGTGTCTAATTGGGCAGCAGAGCTGCTTGGTGTGTGTGTGTGTGTGTCTAATTGGGCAGCAGAGTGGCTCGGTGTGTGTGTGTGTGTGTCTAATTGGGCAGCAGAGCGGCTCGGTGTGTGTGTGTGTGTTTCTAATTGGGCAGCAGAGTGGCTCGGTGTGTGTGTGTGTGTGTGTGTGTGTGTGTGTGTGTCTAATTGGGCAGCAGAGCGGCTCAGTGTGTGTGTGTGTCTAATTGGGCAGCAGAGCGGCTCGGTGTGTGTGTGTGTGTGTCTAATTGGGCAGCAGAGCGGCTCAGTGTGTGTGTGTGTGTCTAATTGGGCAGCAGAGCGGCTCAGTGTGTGTGTGTGTGTGTCTAATTGGGCAGCAGAGCGGCTCGGTGTGTGTGTGTGTGTCTAATTGGGCAGCAGAGCGGCTCGGTGTGTGTGTGCGTGTGTGTGTGTGTGTGTCTAATTGGGCAGCAGAGCGGCACGGTGTGTGTGTGCCGTCTGAAAAGTAGGCCAGGCATTTTAAGAAGATGTCTTTGCTGTGTACAACATCTACATATGTAATTGTACTGAATGTAATTGTACTGAATGTAATTGTACTGAATGTAATTGTACTGAATGTATTTATACTGAATGTAATTGTACTGAATGTATTTATACTGAATGTAATTGTACTGAATGTAATTGTACTGAATGTATTTGTACTGAATGTAATTGTACTGAATGTATTTATACTGAATGTAATTGTACTGAATGTAATTGTACTGAATGTATTTATACTGAATGTAATTGTACTGAATGTATTTATACTGAATGTAATTGTACTGAATGTAATTGTACTGAATGTATTTATACTGAATGTAATTGTACTGAATGTATTTATACTGAATGTAATTGTACTGAATGTAATTGTACTGAATGTATTTGTACTGAATGTATTTGTACTGAATGTATTTATACTGAATGTATTTATACTGAATGTAATTGTACTGAATGTAATTGTACTGAATGTAATTGTACGGAATTTATTTGTACTGAATGTATTTGTACTGAATGTATTTATACTGAATATAATTGTACTGAATGTAATTGTACTGAATGTAATTGTACTGAATGTAATTGTACTGAATGTAATTGTACTGAATGTATTTGTACTGAATGTATTTGTACTGAATGTAATTGTACTGAATGTAATTGTACTGAATGTAATTGTACTGAATGTATTTGTACTGAATGTAATTGTACTGAATGTAATTGTACTGAATGTAATTGTACTGAATGTAATTATAGTGAATGTATTTATACTGAATGTAATTGTACTGAATGTAATTGTACTGAATGTATTTATACTGAATGTATTTATACTGAATGTAATTGTACTGAATGTAATTGTACTGAATGTATTTGTACTGAATGTATTTATACTGAATGTAATTGTACTGAATGTAATTGTACGGAATGTAATTGTACTGAATTTATTTGTACTGAATGTATTTGTACTGAATGTATTTGTACTGAATGTATTTGTACTGAATGTATTTATACTGAATGTAATTGTACTGAATGTAATTGTACTGAATGTATTTGTACTGAATGTATTTGTACTGAATGTATTTGTACTGAATGTATTTGTACTGAATGTAATTGTACTGAATGTATTTGTACTGAATGTAATTGTACTGAATGTAATTGTACTGATTGTAATTGTACTGAATGTAATTATATGGAGAATAGGGAATACTGTAGTCATACTGACCTTACTGTTGTAATGGCTGGTCAGCTTTTACCCATAACCTGAATTGTGTGTGTGTGTGTGTGTGTGTGTGTGTGTGTGTGTGTGTGTGTGTGTGTGTGTGTGTGTGTGTGTGTGTGTGTGTGTGTGTGTGTGCAGGTGAAGCTGTATGGCCACATCAGTCCGGACCACCTGCTGCAGGTGTGCCAGAGGGTGTGTCCTCTTCTGGAGAAGGAGGTTCCTGCCAGCGTCCCCGGGGTCCACAGTCTGCTGGGGGCGGGGCGACAGAGCCTGCTACGCACCAATAAGAGTCAGTACTGTAATCACATGACATGTTAGCCTGCTACGCACCAATAAGAGTCAGTACTGTAATCACATGACATGTTAGCCTGCTACTCACCAATAAGAGTCAGTACTGTAATCACATGACATGTTAGCCTGCTACGCACCAATAAGAGTCAGTACTGTAATCACATGACATGTTAGCCTGCTACTCACCAATAAGAGTCAGTATTGTAATCACATGACATGTTAGCCTGCTACGCACCAATAAGAGTCAGTACTGTAATCACATGACATGTTAGCCTGCTACGCACCAATAAGAGTCAGTACTGTAATCACATGACATGTTAGCCTGCTACGCACCAATAAGAGTCAGTACTGTAATCACATGACATGTTAGCCTGCTACGCACCAATAAGAGTCAGTACTGTAATCACATGACATGTTAGCCTGCTACTCACCAATAAGAGTCAGTATTGTAATCACATGACATGTTAGCCTGCTACGCACCAATAAGAGTCAGTACTGTAATCACATGACATGTTAGCCTGCTACGCACCAATAAGAGTCAGTACTGTAATCACATGACATGTTAGTCTGCTACGCACCAATAAGAGTCAGTACTGTAATCACATGACATGTTAGCCTGCTACGCACCAATAAGAGTCAGTACTGTAATCACATGACATGTTAGCCTGATACGCACCAATAAGAGTCAGTATTGTAATCACATGACATGTTAGCCTGCTACGCACCAATAAGAGACCGTATTGTAATCACATGACATGTTAGCCTGCTACGCACCAATAAGAGTCAGTACTGTAATCACATGACATGTTAGCCGGCTACGCACCAATAAGAGTCAGTACTGTAATCACATGACATGTTAGTCTGCTACGCACCAATAAGAGTCAGTACTGTAATCACATGACATGTTAGCCTGCTACGCACCAATAAGAGTCAGTACTGTAATCACATGACATGTTGGTCTGCTACGCACCAATAAGAGTCAGTACTGTAATCACATGACATGTTAGCCTGCTACGCACCAATAAGAGTCAGTACTGTAATCACATGACATGTTGGCCTGCTACGCACCAATAAGATTCAGTACTGTAATCACATGACATGTTAGCCTGCTACGCACAAATAAGTCAGTATTGTAATCACATGACATGTTAGTCTGCTACGCACCAATAAGATTCAGTACTGTAATCACATGACATGTTAGCCTGCTACGCACCAATAAGAGTCCGTATTGTAATCACATGACATGTTAGCCGGCTACGCACCAATAAGAGTCAGTACTGTAATCACATGACATGTTAGCCTGCTACGCACCAATAAGAGTCCGTATTGTAATCACATGACATGTTAGCCTGCTACTCACCAATAAGAGTCAGTACTGTAATCACATGACATGTTAGCCTGCTACGCACCAATAAGAGTCAGTACTGTAATCACATGACATGTTAGCCGGCTACGCACCAATAAGAGTCAGTATTGTAATCACATGACATGTTAGCCTGCTACTCACTAATAAGAGTCAGTATTGTAATCACATGACATGTTAGCCGGCTACGCACCAATAAGAGTCAGTACTGTAATCACATGACATGTTAGCCTGCTACTCACCAATAAGAGTCAGTACTGTAATCACATGACATGTTAGCCGGCTACTCACCAATAAGAGTCAGTACTGTAATCACATGACATGTTAGCCTGCTACGCACCAATAAGAGTCAGTACTGTAATCACATGACATGTTAGCCTGCTACGCACCAATAAGAGTCAGTACTGTAATCACATGACATGTTAGCCGGCTACGCACCAATAAGAGTCAGTACTGTAATCACATGACATGTTAGCCTGCTACGCACCAATAAGAGTCAGTACTGTAATCACATGACATGTTAGCCTGCTACTCACCAATAAGAGTCAGTACTGTAATCACATGACATATATAGCCTGCTAGGTACATATATAGCCTACTGGGTACATATATAGCCTGCTCGGTATATATATACCCTACTGGGTACATATATAGCCTACTGGGTACATATATAGCCTGCTCGGTATATATATACCCTACTGGGTACATATATAGCCTACTGTGTACATATATAGCCTACTGGGTACATATATAGACTGCTAGGTACATATATAGCCTGCTAGGTACATATATAGCCTACTGGGTGCATATATAGCCTGCTGCGTGCATATATAGCCTGCTGGGTGCATATATAGCCTACTGGGTACATATATAGCCTACTGGGTACATATATAGCCTACTAGGTACATATATACCCTACTGGGTACATATATAGACTGCTAGGTACATATATAGCCTGCTAGGTACATATATAGCCTAATAGCCTACTGGGTACATATATAGCCTACTGGAGGCATATATAGACTGCTAGGTACATATGTAGCCTGCTAGGTACATATATAGCCTACTGGGTACATATATAGCCTAATAGCCTACTGGGTACATATATAGGCTACTGGGTGCATATATAGCCTGCTAGGTACACATATAGCCTACTGGGTGCATATATAGACTACTGGGTACATATATAACCTACTGTGTACATATAATACCTACTGGGTACATATATAACCTACTGGGTACATATAATACCTACTGGGTACATATATAGCCTACTGGGTACATTTATAGTCTACTGGGTACATTTATAGTCTACTGGGTACATATATAGTCTACTGGGTACATATATAGCCTACTGGGTACATATATAGTCTACTGGGTGCATATATAGACTACTGGGTGCATATATAGCCTACTGGGTACATATATAGCCTACTGGGTGCATATATATTCTGCTAGGTACATATATAGCCTGCTGGGTACATTTATAGCCTACTGGGTACATATATAGCCTGCTAGGTACATATATAGCCTACTGGGTACATATATAGCCTACTGGGTACATATATAGTCTACTGGGTACATATTTAGCCTGCTGGGTACATATATAGCCTGCTAGGTACATATATAGCCTACTAGGTACATATATAGCCTGCTGGGTACATACAGTTGAACTAGGAAGTTTACATCCACCTTAGCCAAATACATTTAAACTCAGTTTTTCACAATTCCTGACATTTAATCCTAGTAAAAATTCCCTGTCTTATGTCAGTTAGGATCACCACTTTATTTTAAGAATGTGAAATGTCAGAATAATAGGAGAGAGAATAATTTATTTCAGCTTTTATTTCTTTCATCACATTCCCAGTGGGTCAGAAGTTTACATATACTCAATCAGTATTTGGTAGCATTGCCTTTAAATTGTTTAACCTGGGTCAAATGTTTTGGGTAGCCTTCCACAAGCTTCCCACAATAAGTTGGGTGGATTTTGGCCCATTCCTCCTGACAGAGGTGGTGTAACTGAGTCAGGTTTGTAGGCCTCCTTGCTCGCACATGCTTTTTCAGTTCTGCCCAAACATTTTCTATAGGGTTGAGGTCAGGGCTTTGTGATGGCCACTCCAATACCTTGACTTTGTTGTCCTTAAGCCATTTTGCCACAACTTTGGAAGTATGCTTGGGGTCATTGTCCATTTGGAAGACCCATTTGCGAACAAGCTTTAACTCCCTGACTGATGTCTTGAGATGTTGCTTCAGTATTTCCACATCATTTTACTTCCTCATGATGCCATGTATTTTGTGAAGTGCACCAGTCCCTCTTGCAGCAAAGCACCCCCACAACATGATGCTGCCACCCCCGTGCTTCACGGTTGGGATGGTGATCTTTGGCTTGCAAGCCTCCCCCTTTTTTTCCTCCAAACATAACAATGGTCATTATAACCAAACAGTTCTATTTTTGTTTCATCAGACCAGAGGACATTTCTCCAAAAAGTACGATCTTTGTCCCCATGTGCAGTTCCAAACCGTAGTCTGGCTTTTTTTATGGCGGTTTTGGTGCAGTGGCTTTTTCCTTGCTGAGCGGCCTTTCAGGTTATGTCGATATAGGACTTGTTTTACTGTGGATATAGATACTTAAACAATTGCAGACCTCCACAAGTCTGGTTCATCCTTGGGAGCGTTTTCCAAACGCCTGAAGGTACCACGTTCTGCTTTAGTGACCTTTGATCTATTTTTAGCTGCCCTCCCCCCAAAACCATTGTTTTCAATGTGTGTGTGTTTAATGTGTTTTTTGTGTGTGTTTAAGATGTTTGTGTGTGTGTGTGTGTGTGTGTGTGTGTGTGTGTGTGTGTGTGTGTGTGTGTGTGTGTGTGTGTGTGTGTGTGTGTGTGTGTGTGTGTGTAGGAGACAGCTGGACTGGAGGGAGTCTAAAGGAGAGGAGGAGATCAGTGTCTACAGATCAGAGAGGAGGAGACACACTGTCCACCTTCACAGAGAGAGCAAGGTATCACACACTGTCCACCTTCACAGAGAGAGCAAGGTATCACACACTGTCCACCTTCACAGAGAGAGCAAGGTATCACACACTGTCCACCTTCACAGAGAGAGCAAGGTATCACACACTGTCCACCTTCACAGAGAGAGCAAGGTATCACACTGTCCACCTTCACAGAGAGAGCAAGGTATCACTCACTGTCCACCTACACAGAGAGAGCAAGGTATCACTCACTGTCCACCTACACAGAGAGAGCAAGGTATCACTCACTGTCCACCTTCACAGAGAGAGCAAGGTATCACACTGTCCACCTTCACAGAGAGAGCAAGGTATCACACTGTCCACCTACACAAAGAGAGCAAGGTATCACACACTGTCCACCTTCACAGAGAGAGCAAGGTATCACACTGTCCACCTACACAGAGAGAGCAAGGTATCACACTGTCCACCTTCACAGAGAGAGCAAGGTATCACACTGTCCACCTACACAGAGAGAGCAAGGTATCACACTGTCCACCTACACAGAGAGAGCAAGGTATCATACACTGTCCACCTTCACAGAGAGAGCAAGGTATCACACTGTCCACCTACACAGAGAGAGCAAGGTATCACACACTGTCCACCTTCACAGAGAGAGCAAGGTATCACACTGTCCACCTTCACAGAGAGAGCAAGGTATCACACACTGTCCACCTTCACAGAGAGAGCAAGGTATCACACACTGTCCACCTTCACAGAGAGAGCAAGGTATCACACACTGTCCACCTTCACAGAGAGAGCAAGGTATCACACTGTCCACCTTCACAGAGAGAGCAAGGTATCACACTGTCCACCTACACAGAGAGAGCAAGGTATCACACACTGTCCACCTTCACAGAGAGAGCAAGGTATCACACTGTCCACCTTCACAGAGAGAGCAAGGTATCACACTGTCCACCTTCACAGAGAGAGCAAGGTATCACGCACTGCCACCTTCACAGAGAGAGCAAGGTATCACACACTGTCCACCTTCACAGAGAGAGGAAGGTATCACACTGTCCACCTTCACAGAGAGAGCAAGGTATCACTCACTGTCCACCTACACAGAGAGAGCAGGGTATCACACACTGTCCACCTTCACAGAGAGAGCAAGGTATCACACACTGTCCACCTTCACAGAGAGAGCAAGGTATCACACACTGTCCACCTTCACAGAGAGAGGAAGGTATCACACTGTCCACCTTCACAGAGAGAGCAAGGTATCACTCACTGTCCACCTACACAGAGAGAGCAGGGTATCACACACTGTCCACCTTCACAGAGAGAGCAAGGTATCACACACTGTCCACCTTCACAGAGAGAGCAAGGTATCACACTGTCCACCTACACAGGGAGAGCAAGGTATCACACACTGTCCACCTACACAGGGAGAGCAAGGTATCACACAGTGTCCACCTTCACAGAGAGAGCAAGGTATCACACACTGTCCACCTTCACAGAGAGAGCAAGGTATCACACACTGTCCACCTTCACAGGGAGAGCAAGGTATCACACACTGCCACCTTCACAGAGAGAGGAAGGTATCACACACTGTCTACCTTCACAGAGAGAGCAAGGTATCACACACTGTCCACCTTCACAGAGAGAGCAAGGTATCACACACTGCCACCTTCACAGAGAGAGCAAGGTATCACACACTGTCCACCTTCACAGGGAGAGCAAGGTATCACACACTGTCCACCTTCACAGAGAGAGCAAGGTATCACACACTGTCCACCTTCACAGGGAGAGCAAGGTATCACACACTGTCCACCTTCACAGAGAGAGAGGAAGGTATCACACACTGTCCACCTTCACAGAGAGAGAGGAAGGTATCACACAGTGTCCACCTACACAGAGAGAGAGGAAGGTATCACACACTGTCCACCTACACAGAGAGGAAGGTATCACACACTGTCCACCTACACAGAGAGGAAGGTATCACACAGTGTCCACCTTCACAGAGAGAGAGGAAGGTATCACACAGTGTCCACCTTCACAGAGAGAGAGGAAGGTGTCACACAGTGTCCACCTTCACAGAGAGAGAGGAAGGTATCACACACTGTCCACCTTCACAGAGAGAGAGGAAGGTATCACACACTGTCCCCACTACAACGAGAAAGGAAGGTATCACACAGTGTCCACCTTCACAGAGAGAGAGGAGTATCACACAGTGTCCACCTTCACAGAGAGAGAGGAAGGTATACACAAGTGTCCACCTTCAGAGAGAGAGGAAGGTATCACACACTGTCCACCTACACAGAGAGAGAGGAAGGTATCACACAGTGTCCACCTACACAGAGAGAGAGCAAGGTATCACACACTGTCCACCTACACAGAGAGAGAGAAAGGTATCACACACTGTCCACCTTCACAGAGAGAGAGCAAGGTCACACACTGTCCACCTACACGAGAGGAGAGCAGTATCACACACTGTCCACCTTCACAGAGAGAGAGCAAGGTATCACACAGTGTCCACCTACACAGAGAGAGAGCAAGGTATCACACACTGTCCACCTACACAGAGAGAGAGGAAGGTATCACACAGTGTCCACCTTCACAGAGAGAGAGGAAGGTATCACACACTGTCCACCTACACAGAGAGAGAGGAAGGTATCACACACTGTCCACCTTCACAGAGAGAGAGGAAGGTATCACACACTGTCCACCTTCACAGAGAGAGAGCAAGGTATCACACAGTGTCCACCTACACAGAGAGAGAGCAAGGTATCACACACTGTCCACCTACACAGAGAGAGAGGAAGGTATCACACAGTGTCCACCTTCACAGAGAAGAGGAAGGTATCACCACTGTCCACCTACACAGAGAGAGAGGAAGGTATCACACAGTGTCCACCTTCACAGAGAGAGAGGAAGGTATCACACAGTGTCCACCTTCACAGAGAGAGAGGAAGGTATCACACCTCTCAAGCAAGATTCATAAAGTTCCTGTTTTTTCTTTGTCTTTTGTCAGGTCTCCTCTCCAGACTGTGTAGGGGTGGAGGAGGGGAGGAGGAGTCATGGTAACCATGGCTACCAGACGCGTGCGGCTGTGGAGGAGACGAGTCGTCACAGCGCTGAGATTGCTGATGATGACGACAACAACAGCATCTCAGAGGTACGGTCTGTTGTTGTGAACCTAGAGGTCTGTTGTTGTGAACCCAGAGGTCTGTTGTTGTGAACCTAGAGGTCTGTTGTTGTGAACCCAGAGGTCTGTTGTTGTGAACCCAGAGGTCTGTTGTTGTGAACCCGAGGTCTGTTGTGAACCCAGAGGTCTGTTGTTGTGAACCTAGAGGCCTGTTGTTGTGAACCTAGAGGTCTGTTGTTGTGAACCTAGAGGTCTGTTGTTGTGAACCCAGAGGTCTGTTGTTGTGAACCTAGAGGTCTGTTGTTGTGAACCTAGAGGCCTGTTGTTGTGAACCTAGAGGTCTGTTGTTGTGAACCTAGAGGTCTGTTGTTGTGAACCCAGAGGTCTGTTGTTGTGAACCCAGAGGCTGTTGTTTGTAACTAGAGGTCTGTTGTTGTGAACCTAGAGGTCTGTTGTTGGACCCAGAGGTCTGTGTTTGTGACCTAGAGGCCTGTTGTTGTGAAACCCGAGGTCTGTTGTTGTGAACCTAGAGGTCTGTTGTTGTGAACCTAGAGGCCTGTTGTTGTGAACCTAGAGGCCTGTTGTTGTGAACCTAGAGGCCTGTTGTTGTTGTTGTGAACCTAGAGGTCTAATCCTTTTCAATCTGTCTAGTCCTTTTCAATCTGTCTAGTCCTTTTCAATCTGTCTAGTCCTTTTCAATCTGTCTAGTCCTTTTCAATCTGTCTAGTCCTTTTCAATCTGTCTAGTCCTTTTCAATCTGTCTAGTCCTTTTCAATCTGTCTAGTCCTTTTCAATCTGTTCTAAAGTGTTTCTTAGGTTGGGGGCTTTCATCAAGGTTAGTGTTTCTGTAGGTCGGGGGCTTTCATCAAGGTTAGTGTTTCTGTAGGTCGGGGGCTTTCATCAAGGTTAGTGTTTCTGTAGGTCGGGGGCTTTCATCAAGGTTAGTGTTTCTGTAGGTTGGGGGCTTTCTCAGGTTGTGTTTCTGTAGGTCGGGGCTTCATCAAGTTAGTGTTTCTGTAGGTCGGGGGCTTTCATCAAGGTTAGTGTTTCTGTAGGTCGGGGCTTTCATCGAAGGTTAGTGTTTCTGTAGGTTGGGGGGCTTTCATCAAGGTTAGTGTTTCTGTGGTTTTGGGGGCTTTCATCAAGGTTAGTGTTTCTGTAGGTTGGGGTTTTCATCAAGGTTAGTGTTTCTATAGGTTGGGGGCTTTCATCAAGGTTAGTGTTTCTTTAGGTTGGGGGGCTTTCATCAAGGTTAGTGTTTCTTTAGATTGGGGCTTTCATCACGGTTAGTGTTTCTGTAGGCTGGGGGCTTTCATCAAGGTTAGTGTTTCTATAGGTTGGGGGGCTTTCATCAAGGTTAGTTTTTCTGTAGGTTGGGGGCTTTCATCAAGGTTAGTGTTTCTGTAGGTGGGGGGCTTTCATCAGGTTAGTTTCTGTAGTTGGGGGCTTTCATCAAGGTTAGTGTTTCTGTAGGTTGGGGCTTTCATCAGGTTAGTGTTTCTGTAGTTGGGGCTTTCTCAAGGTTAGTGTTTCTGTAGTTGGGGCTTTCATCAAGGTTAGTGTTTCTGTAGGTTGGGGGCTTTCATCAGGTTAGTTTTCTGTAGGTTGGGGGCTTTCATCAAGGTTAGTGTTTCTGTAGGTTGGGGGGCTTTCATCAAGGTTAGTGTTTCTGTAGTTGGGGGGCTTTCATCAAGGTTAGTGTTTCTGTAGGTTGGGGGCTTTCATCAAGGTTATGTTTTCTGTAGTTGGGGGCTTTCATCAAGGTTAGTGTTTCTGTAGGTTGGGGGGCTTTCATCAAGTTAGTGTTTTGTAGGTTGGGGGCTTTCATCAAGGTTAGTGTTTCTATAGGTTGAGGGGCTTTCATCAAGGTTAGTGTTTCTTAGGTTGGGGGCTTTCATCAAGGTTAGTGTTTCTGTAGGTTGGGGGGCTTCACAGGTAGTGTTTCTGTAGGTTGGGGGCTTTCATCAAGGTTAGTGTTTCTGTAGGTTGGGGCTTTCATCAAGGTTAGTGTTTCTGTAGTCGGGGGCTTTCATCAAGGTTAGTGTTTCTGTAGGTTGGGGGGCTTTCATCAAGGTGTGTTTCTGTAGGTTGGGGGCTTTCATCAAGGTTAGTGTTTCTGTAGGTTGGGGGGCTTTCATCAAGGTTAGTGTTTCTTTATGTTGGGGGCTTTCATCAAGGTTAGTGTTTCTGTAGGTTGGGGGCTTTCATCAAGGTTAGTGTTTCTGTAGGTTAGGGGGCTTTCCAAGGTTTTCTGTAGGTTGGGGGCTTTCATCAAGGTTAGTGTTTCTGTAGGTTGAGGGGCTTTCTCAGGTTAGTGTTTCTGTAGGTTGGGGGGCTTTCATCAGTAGTGTTTCTGTAGGTTGGGGCTTTCATCAAGGTTAGTGTTTCTGTAGGTCGGGGCTTTCATCAAGGATAGTGTTTCTGTAGGTTGGGGGCTTTCATCAAGGTGTTTCTGTAGGTCGGGGGCTTTCATCAAGGTGTTTCTTTAGGTGGGGGCTTCATCAAGGTGTTTCTGTAGGTTGGGGGCTTTCATCAGGTTAGTGTTTCTGTAGGTTGGGGGCTTTCATCAAGTGTTTCTGTAGGTTGGGGGCTTTCATCAAGGTTTTCTGTAGGTTGGGGGGCTTTCATCAAGGTTAGTGTTTCTGTGGTCGGGGGCTTTCATCAAGGTTAGTGTTCTGTAGGTCGGGGCTTTCATCAAGGTTAGTGTTTCTGTAGGTTTGGGCTTTCATCAAGTTAGTGTTTCTGTAGGTTGGGGGGCTTTCATCAAGGTGTTTCTGTAGGTTGGGGGCTTTCATCAAGGTTAGTGTTTCTGTAGTTGGTGGGGCTTTCATCAGGTTAGTGTTTCTTATGTTGGGGGCTTTCATCAAGGTTAGTGTTTCTGTAGGTTGGGGCTTTCATCAAGGTTAGTGTTTCTGTAGTTAGGGGGCTTTCTCAAGGTGTTTCTGTAGGTTGGGGGCTTTCATCAAGGTTAGTGTTTCTGTAGGTTGAGGGCTTTCATCAAGGTTAGTGTTTCTGTAGGTTGGGGGGCTTTCATCAAGGTTAGTGTTCTGTAGGTTGGGGGCTTTCATCAAGGTTAGTGTTTCTGTAGGTCGGGGGCTTTCATCAAGGATGTGTTTCTGTAGGTTGGGGCTTTCATCAAGGTGTTTCTGTAGGTCGGGGGCTTTCATCAAGGTGTTTCTTTAGGTTGGGGGCTTTCATCAAGGTGTTTCTGTAGGTTGGGGGCTTTCATCAAGGTTAGTGTTTCTGTAGGTTGGGGGGCTTTCATCAAGGTGTTTCTGTAGGTTGGGGCTTTCATCAAGGTGTTTCTGTAGGTCGGGGGCTTTCATCAAGGTTAGTGTTTCTGTAGGTCGGGGCTTTCATCAAGGTGTGTTTCTGTAGGTTGGGCTTTCATCAAGGTAGTGTTTCTGTAGGTCGGGGGCTTTCATCAAGGATAGTGTTTCTGTAGGTGGGGTTTCATCAAGGTGTTTCTGTAGTCGGGGGCTTCATCAAGGTGTTTTTTAGGTTGGGGCTTTCATCAAGGTGTTTCTGTAGGTTGGGGGCTTTCATCAAGGTTAGTGTTTCTGTAGGTTGGGGGCTTTCATCAAGGTGTTTCTGTAGGTTTGGGGGCTTTCATCAAGGTGTTTCTGTAGGTGGGGGGCTTTCATCAAGGTTAGTGTTTCTGTAGGTCGGGGGCTTTCATCAAGGTTAGTGTTTCTGTAGGTCGGGGGCTTTCATCAAGGTTAGTGTTTCTGTAGGTGGGAGGCTTTCATCAAGGTGTTTCTTGGTGTACCGTCTTGACTATATTGAATTCTATTGCAGTGAACTTACTGAGTAAAGTACTTGTCATCATCACTGCCTAACACAGTCAGAAAGTCACAATGATGGCTCAACCCATTTCCACAATCTATCTCATAAACATCTGATTTGAAACCGAACCCTAACTAACGAAGGCCTAGGTCGATGTGTTGTTCCACCAGGGCTTCCGCACATGTGGGTGGGAAGGAGATTAGGTGTAATGTGACTAACATGACTTTAGAGAGTATGCCATCATTCACCCTTTATAAAGCTCATGTTTATTTAGTATTCAACGTAGTGAGTAATGTCACACGGTTATGCCACATTTATCAACCCTTTATAAAGCATGACATACTGTTATACATGCCAAACATTTACTGTATATGTCGTGCTTATGAAGGTGAAATCTCTCTTTCTCTCTCTCTCTTCATCTATATCTCCCTCCTCCCTCTCCCTCCTCTTCTCCCCCCTCCTCTCCTCCCTCTCCTCCCGCCTCCTCTCCTCTTCTCCCCCGTCTCTCTCTCCAGGGAGAGGTCGATGTGCATCATAACCCTGTGAATGGGAACTCTTCAGAGGAGGAGAAGGAGGAAGAAGAGAAGGAGCCCTGGCCTGAAGACCACAGCAGCTCCAGGTAGGAACCAACACAGACAGACCACAGCAGCTCCAGGTAGGAACCAACACACACAGACCACAGCAGCTCCAGGTAGGAACCAACACAGACAGACCACAGCAGCTCCAGGTAGGAACCAACACACACAGACTGCTATATAGTCACTCTGATTCATTTGTTGCTATAGTGACTAATCTGATTAATTTGTTGCTATAGTGACTACTTTGACTCACTCTAATTACTATAATATTCACATAGTGTCTAATATTCATATAGTGACTGATATTCAAATAGTGACTGATATTCATATAGTGACTGATATTCACATAGTGTCTGATATTCACATAGTGACTGATATTCAAATAGTGACTGATATTCAAATAGTGACTGATATTCATATAGTGACTGATATTCATATAGTGACTGCTATTCAAATAGTGACTGATATTCATATAGTGACTGATATTCATATATTCATATAGTGACTGATATTCATATAGTGACTGATATTCAAATAGTGACTGATATTCAAATAGTGACTGATATTCATATAGTGACTGATATTCATATAGTGACTGCTATTCAAACAGTGACTGATATTCAAATAGTGACTGATATTCATATAGTGACTGCTATTCAAATAGTGACTGATATTCATATAGTGACTGATATTCATATAGTGACTGATATTCATATATTCATATAGTGACTGATATTCATATAGTGACTGATATTCATATAGTGACTGATATTCACATAGTGTCTGATATTCACATAGTGACTGATATTCATATAGTGACTGATATTCATATAGTGACTGCTATTCAAATAGTGACTGATATTCATATAGTGACTGATATTCATATAGTGACTGATATTCATATAGTGACTATGATATTCATATAGTGACTATGATATTCATATAGTGACTGATATTTATATAGTGACTGATATTTATATAGTTTCATATAGTGACTGATATTCATATAGTGACTGATATTCATATTGTGACTGATATTCATATAGTGACTGAATTTCATATAGTGACTGATATTCATATAGTTTCATATAGTGAATATGATATTTATATAGTGACTGATATTCATATAGTGACTGATCCTCACATAGTGACTGATATTCATATAGTGACTGATCTTCATATAGTGACTATGATATTCATATAGTGACTATGATATTCATATAGTGACTGATATTTATATAGTGACTGATATTTATATAGTGACTGATATTCATATAGTGACTGATATTCATATAGTGACTGATATTCATATAGTGACTGATATTCATATTGTGACTGATATTCATATAGTGACTGAATTTCATATAGTGACTGATATTCATATAGTTTCATATAGTGACTGATATTCATATAGTGACTGATATTCATATGGTGACTGATATTCATATGGTGTCTGATATTCATATAGTGACTGATATTCATATAGTGACTGATATTCATATAGTGACTGATATTCATATAGTGACTGATATTCATATGGTGTCTGATATTCATATAGTGACTGATATTCATATAGTGACTGATATTCATATAGTTTCATATAGTGACTGATATTCATATAATGACTGATATTCATATAGTTTCATATAGTGACTATGATATTTATATAGTGACTGATATTCATATAGTGACTGATCTTCACATAGTGACTGATATTCATATAGTTTCATATAGTGACTATGATATTTATATAGTGACTGATATTCATATAGTGACTGATCTTCACATAGTGACTGATATCCATATAGTGACTGATCTTCATATAGTGACTGATATTCATATAGTGACTGATATTCATATAGTGTCTGATATTCATATAGTGACTGATATTCATATAGTGACTGATATTCATATAGTGACTGATATTCACAGAGTGACTGATCTTCACATAGTGACTGATCTTCACATAGTGACTGATATTCACATAGTGACTGATTTTCATATAGTGACTGATATTCATATAGTGACTATTATATTTATATAGTGACTGATATTCATATAGTGACTGATATTCATATATTGACTGATAGTAATATAGTGACTGATATTCATATAGTGACTGATATTCATATAGTGACTGATATTCATATAGTGACTGATATTCACAGAGTGACTGATCTTCACATAGTGACTGATATTCATATAGTGACTGATTTTCATATAGTGACTGATATTCATATAGTGACTATTATATTTATATAGTGACTGATATTCATATATTGACTGATAGTAATATAGTGACTGATATTCATATAGTGACTAATATTCATATAGTGACTATGATATTCATATAGTGACTATGATATTCATATAGTGACTATGATATTCATATAGTGACTATTATATTCATATAGTGACTACTCCATCAACTATTATTTTGGTTCAGTGACCACTCTAACTATTCTGTAGAGATAGTGACTACTCAGACTACCCGTGTTGCTATAGTAACTACTCTGATTACTTTGTTACTATAGTGACTACTCTGACTTCCCTGTTGTCATGGTGACTTCTCAGATTACTTTGTTGTAGTGAGTACCCTGATGCTATATTTGTTATATACTTTTTTAAGTCTTTATTTAACTAGGCAAGTCAGTTAAGAACAAATTCTTATTTTCAATGACGGCCTACCGGGGAACACTGAACTACCTTGTTCAGGGGCAGAACGACAGATTTTTACCTTGTCAGCTCGGGGATTCGATCTAGCAACCTTTCAGTTACTAGTCCAACGCTCTAACCACTAGGCTACCTGCCTCCCCCTCTAACCACTAGGCGACCTGCCTCCCCCTCTAACCACTAGGCGACCTGCCGCCCCTACGCTCTAACCACTAGGCTACCTGCTGCCTCTACACTCTAACCACTAGGCTACCCTGCCGCGTGTACTGACTACTCTGCTTACTCTGTTGCTATAGTGACTACTCCAGTGACTACTCTGCTTACTCTGTTGCTATAGTGACTACTCCAGTGACTACTCTGCTTACTCTGTTGCTATAGTGACTACTCTGACTCTGTTGCTATAGTGACTACTCTGACTCTGTTGCTATAGTGACTACTCTGACTCTGTTGCTATAGTGACTACTCTGACTCTGTTGCTATAGTGACTACTCCAGTGACTACTCTGACTCTGTTGCTATAGTGTACTCCAGTGACTACTCTTACTCTGTTGCTATAGTGACTACTCCAGTGACTACTCTTACTCTGTTGCTATAGTGACTACTCCAGTGACTACTCTGACTCTGTTGCTATAGTGACTACTCCAGTGACTACTCTGACTCTGTTGCTATAGTGACTACTCCAGTGACTACTCTGACTGGACAGCAGATGCAGGGATCAACCTGGAACCACCGAAGAAGAGCGTGAAGGTGAAAAAGAAGAGCAGCAGCTCTGAGGAGGATGGAGAGAAGAAGAGAGAGGGAAAAAGAGACAGGAAGAAAGACAAAGCAGACAAAGATGGAGTGCTACCAAAGAAGAAGAAGCCAAAGGAGAGGAGGAAGGTGTGTTGTCTTCATGTGTGTCTCAGAATGACTGTCTCTGATTACAATATGTTCTTTTCAAGTTACATCTCTCTCTCTCTCTCTCTCTCTCTCTGCCTCTCTCTCTCTCTCTCTCTGTCTC